>NC_056733.1:515689552-515892052 GCF_019279795.1 Protopterus annectens
AAAATTTTTCCCCCCCCCCCCCAAAAAAAAACCCCCTTTTTTTAAATTTAAAAAAATTTTTGGGGTTTTTTTTTTCCCCCCCTTTTTAAAATTTTTTCCCCCCAAAAAAATTTTAAAAAATTTTTAAACCTTTTTTCCAAAAAAAGGGGGGCCCCCCCAAAAAAATTCCCCTTTTTCCAAAAAAATTTTCCCCGGAAAAAATTTTTTGGTTTTAATTTTTCCCCCCTTTTTTTTAAATTTAAATTTTTAAAAGGGGAGGGGAAAAAAAAAGGGGGAAAAGGGGGGGAAAAAAAAAAAACCGGGGAAAAAAAAATTTTTTTTTCTTTTTAAAAAAAAAACTTTTTTTTTAAAAAAAAAACCAAAAAAAATTTTTAAAAAGGGGCCCCAAAAAAAATTTTAAAAACCCTTTTTTTTAAAAGGAAAAAAAGGCAAATTCCCCAAAAAAAATTTAAATTAAAAAAATTTTTTAAAAAAAAAATTTCATTTGGGGTTTTTAAAAAAAAAAAAAAAAAGGGGTTTTTTAAAAAAAAAAAATTTTTTTTAAATTTCCGGGGTTTTTTTTCCCCCAAAAAAAAAAAAAAGGGGGTAAAAAGAAAAAAGGGGGTTTTGGGGGGAAATTTTTAAAAAAAACCCCTTTTTAAAAAAATTTAAAAAAAAGTTTTAAATTAAAAAAAAACCCAAAAAGGGGCCAAAAAAACCCCTTTTTGGGGGGGCCCCCTTTCCCAAACTTTTTAACAAAAAAAATTTTTAAAACCTAAAAATTTGGGAAAAAAAAAATTTTTTAATTTCCCCCCCAAAAATTTTTTTTTTTTCCCCTTTAAAAAAAAAAAACCCCAAGGCCCCGGGGTTTTTTTTCCCCCAAAAAATTTTTTTAAAAAAACCAAAAATTTTTTCCCCCGGGGAAAAGGGGGAAAAACAAAAAAAAAAAAAAACCCCCCCCAAAATTTCTCCCCCCCCCCCCCCGGAAAAAAAAAAAAAATTTTTTGGTAAAAAAAAAACCCCTTAAAGGGGGGGGAAAAAAAAATTTTAAAAACTAAAAACCCCAAAAAAAAATTTTCCCCAAAACCCTTGGGGGGTTTTAAAAAAAAGGGGGCCAAAAACCGGTTTTTTTTTTTAAAATTTTTAAAAAAACCCCCCCTCCCCCCCCCAAAAATTTTTTTAAAAAAAAAAAAAAAACCCCCCCAAAAAAATTTTCCCCCCCGGGAAATTTTTTTAAAAAAACCCCTTTTAAATTAAGGAATTTTTTTTAAAAAACCCAAAAATTTTTTTTAAAAAAAAAACCAAAAAATTTTTTTTAAAAAAAAGGAAAAAAAAAACCAACAAAAAAACCCCCTTCCCTTTTCCCCCCCTTTCTTGGGAAAAAAAAAATTTTTTTTTGGGGCCGGGGGGAAACATGGGGGGAAAAAATTTTCCCCCGGGTTTTAAAATTTTTTAAACCTTTTTTTTTAAATTTTTTTTAAATTTAAATTTTTAAAAATTTTTTCATTTTTTGGGGTTTTTCCCTTTTTAAAAAATTTTTTAAATTTTTTAAAAAAAAAAAAAATTTTTTTTAAAACCGGTTTTTAAAACCCCCCCCCCAAAAAAAAAAAAAAAATTTTTTCCCCCCCCAAGTTTTTTTAAAATTAAAAAAAAAATTTTAAAAAAAAAAAAATTTTTTTAAAACCCCCCCAAAAAAAATTTTGCAAAAAAAAAAAAAAAACCCCCAAAACCCAACAAAACCCCCCAAACCCCCCCCCAAAAAACCCCAAAAAAAATTTTTTTGGGGGCCCCAAAAAAAAAACCCCAAAAGGGGAAAAAAGGGGGGGCCCCCCCTTTTTTTAAAAACCCCTCCCCCCCCCCCCCTTTTTTTTTAAAACCCAAATTTTAAAATTTTCCCCCCTTTTCCCAAAAAAATTTTTCCCCCCCCCCCAAAAAAAAAAAAAAATTTTTTTAAAAAATTTTTTTTTTTTTTTAAACCTTCCTTTTTTTAAAAAAAAAAAATTTTTTTTTTTTTAAAAAATTTTTTTTTAATTTTTTTTTTCCCCGGGGTTTTTTTGGGGCCCTTTCTTTTTTTTTTTTTTTTTAATTTTGCCCTTTTTTTTTTTCCCCCCAAAAAAAAAATTTTTTTAAAATTTTTTTTTTAACTTTTTTTTTAAAAAAAATTAAAAAAAAAAAAATTTGGGGGGTTAAAAAAAAAAGAAAAAAGGGGGGGGTTTTTTTTTAAAAACCTTTTTTGGCCCTTTTTTTTTTAAAAATTTTTTTTGGGGGAAAAAAAAAAGGGGGGGAAAATAAAAAAATTTTTTTTTTTAAAAAAAAAAAAAACCAAAAATTTTTCCCCCTTTTTAAAATTTCCCAAAAAAAAATTTTTTAAACCCCCTTTTTTTAAATTTAAACCCCTTTTTTGGGAAAAAAAAGGGAAAAAAAAGGGGGGGGGGTTTTTTTTAAAAAAAAAAAGGGGGGGAAAAAAAAAAAAAAATTTTAACTTTTTTTTAAAAAGGGGGAAACAGAAAAAAAAAAGGGGGCCTTTTTTTTTTTCCCCTTTTTTAAAAAAATTTTAAAAAAATTTTTTTTTTTTTTAAAAAAAAAAAAAAAGGGGGAAAAAAAGGGGGGTTTTAAAAAAAAGGGTTTTTTAAAAAAAAAAATTTTTAAAAATTTTTTAAAAAAAACCCAAAAAAAAAACCCCCGGGGGTTTGGGGCCCTTTTTTGAAAAAAAAATTTCCCCAAATTTTTAAAAAAAATTTTTTTGGGTTTTTTTTTAAAAATTTTTTTTTTAAAAAAATTTTTTGGGGGGAAAAAATTTTTTGGGGGAAAAAAAGGAAATTTTTTTAAAAGGAAAAAAAAGGGGAATTAAAAAAATTTTTTTAAAAAGAAAAAAAATTTTTTTCCAAATTTTTTTTTAATTTTCTTTTTTAAAAAAACCCCCTTTTTGGGGGTTTTAAACCGGGGGCCCCTTAAAAAGGGGCAAAAAAAAAAAGGGGGGGTTTTTAAAAAAGGGGGGGGTTTTTTCCTTTGACCCCCCCTTTGGGGTTTTCCCCCAAAAAAAAAAAACCCCCCCAAAAAACCCAAAAACCCCCTTTTTTTTTTAAAAAAACCCCCGGCCCCCTTTTTTTGGGGGGGGAAAAAAGGGGGGGGGGGGGAAAAAAAGGGGGGGGAAAGGGGGTTTTTCCCTTAAAAAGGGGGGGAAAAAAAAAAGGGGGGGGGGAAAAAAAAAAGGGTTTTTTTTTAAAAAAAAAAAGGGGGAAAAAATTTAATTTCCCCCCGGGTTTTTTTTCCCCCAAAAAAATTTCCCCAAACCATTTTTAAAAAAAAAATTAGGGGTTTTTCCCCCCAAAACCCCCTTTTAAAAAAATTTTTTTTTTAAAAAAAAAATTTTTTTTTAAAAACCCTTAAAAATTTTTTTTTTTTAAAAAAAGGGGGGGGTTTTAAAATTAAAAAATTAATTTTCCCCCCAAAAAACCCCCCCCCCTTTTGGAAACCAAAAAATTTTTTTTTCCAAAAAAAAATTTTTTTTCAAAAAAGGGAAATTTTTTTTTTTTTTAAAAAAAAAAAAAATTTAAAATTTTTTTTTTTTTTTTTTTTAAAAATTTTTTTTTTTGTTGGGTTTTTTTTTGGGGTTTTTTTGGGGAAAAAATTTTTTTTTTCGGGGGGGAAAATTTTTTTTTTTTTTTTTCTTTTCCCCCCTTTTTAATTTCTGTCCCTTTTTTTGGTTTTTTTTTAAAAAAAGGGGAAAAAAAAAAATTTTTTTAAACCCTTTTTTAAAAAAAAAATTTTTTTTTTTTAAAAAAAAAGGGCTTTTTTTTATTTTTTTTAAAATGTTTTTTTTTTTTTTTTTGGGAAAATTTTGTTTTTTGGGGGGGGTTTTGTTACTTTAAAAATATTTTTTTTCCTTTTTTTTTTTTTTTTTTTTTTTTTTTTTTTTTTGGGCCGGGAAATTTTTTTTAAAAAAAAAAAAATTTTTTTTTTTAAAAAAAAAAAAAATTTTTTTTGGGGGTTTCCCTTTTAAATTCCAAAAAAAAATAAAAAAAAAAGGAAAAAAATTTGGGCCCTTTTTAAAAAAAATTGTTTCTTTTTTTAATTTTTCCCAAATTTTTTCCCCAAAAAAATTTCCAATTTTTTTTTTTAAAAAAAATTTTTTAAGGAAAATTTTAAACCCCCAAAACCCCAGAGGTAATTGTCTCTAAATGCCCTATACACCTGAGTAAGGCCTCCTCTTAAATATCTGTATGAGACACTGTACAAGTTCAGATATTTTAGTATTTCATAATAACTTACTTTTTTTCCCCGGCCCCTTTTATTTTTTTTCCTTTTTTTCCCCTTTTTTTTTTAAATTTTAATTTTTTTAAACCTTTTTTGGGTTTAAAAAAAAAAAAAAAAATTTTTTTTTTTTTAATTTTAAAATATTTTATACATCCTATAGTTCTATAACTATCATTAACCAATTGGTTGATATGATTAGAAAAACCCAAAGCTGGAACTACCTATATGGCCAGGCCCCAAAAAAAACCCCCCCCCTTTAAATTTTTTTAAAATTTTTCTTTTTTTTTGGTTTTTTTTTTTTTTAAAAAAATTTTTTTAAAATTTTTTTGGGGGTTTTTTAAAAAAAAAAAACCCTTTTTTTTTGGCCGGTGCAGAAAAAAAAAAAAAAAAAAAAAAATTTAAAAAGCCCGGGGCCCCTGATTGGCACCAAAAATTTTAACTGCCCAATAGCTGTCTGATACTCACCATGCCCTGTTTGTAAGACATGCAACTATCCATTTTATCAAGAGTATATCAATACCTATGTGTTCTAATTTATTGATCAGTATTTTGTGTATGACCCTATCACATGCTGAAGTTAAATCTATATAGATGATATCACAGCACAATTTTTCATTCATTGCTGTTATTTTATTGTTATAGAACATCATGTCATGTGGTAATATATCTATTGTCAACATATGAATGCATATATATGATTTGAAGTCCCGGTCTTTCCAGTTCTGACAATAACTTATCCAAAATTACCTTCTCCATTATTTTTCCACAGCATAAAAGTAGAATTAAAGATCCAAAGGATCTGTCAAGATTGATGTCCTAAGATTTGTCCTAATCATCTTTGCACAACCCAAAAGTGGTTTACTTATACGTGAGATGCATGTTTCCCATCTTGAGATTTCTTCCTATATTTATACAGCCTAGTAAATAATAGATATAATGGTACTGCACATTCCTGCTGAAGTGTTCTCAGGTCATTATTACTAATTTCATCTCCTCCCTGTATTTTGTTTGGATCCAGTTTGTATAGTTCTTTTTCAACATAATCCAATTTAATTTCAGTATCTGAGGTTAGCTGGATGCCACTAGGACAACTTATCAACTGTTTTGCATAAGATTTTGTAAGTATATCTATAATCTGTTGTGTCTGAGAATAAATTTAGGATCTACACAGTTTATCAGTTTGCATGTTTTTACTCCTTCCACATTTTATGTACCTAAAAAATGGTTTCCTGTTATGCCCAATATCTTTATTCAAAATTTTCCTCGATCTTGTCTCATGCTATGCTTAATTTTTTGTCCAGCTTGTTTATTTCACTTTTTAAAGTTGTAGCAGACCTTTTTTCTTTTTTCTTTTTTGTCTCTCGCTTTAATCGAGTATCTCTTTCTTATGGAAATATATCCTCCTGACGCTGTATGCTTAGATCCTGAAGTTAAACATTTTTTTTTTTTCATTTAAATAATTTCTCTTTCAAGACTTTCTACATTCCTTGTGCAATTTTTCAGCTGAACGCCTCACTCCAATTAGTTTTACGTGGTGATTGTTTTGCTTTCATATAATCTGCTATTAATCTTCTGTGCATTGGTTTAGATTTCAGTTTGTAAGAATTAATTAGCAACAAATTAACAATTATAACCCCATGATCACTGCACATCATCGGTGGTAAAACATGACATCAAGTAACAATAATTTCTTTAGGAACACAAACAATGGGGGGAATTTAATAAAGCCTACACAGTCTTTTTTACTGTGTAGGCATCATGCTATGCTGCTTACATGAAACTAAGCAGGTTTTTGATTCAGAAAGCACTGCTGAGTAAGGTGCATACCTTGCCTGCTGCGGGGAAGTTCTGTGGCATGCAAATCACCTCATAAACGAGGTGAATCTCGCTAAATGAGGTAAGGTAGAAGCGATCCAGCAAGCAGATGAGCAGCTCTCTTGCGGGCTGATGTCAGTGTCTGTAGTGTACACAGAAAAATTCTGTGTACAGGAATCCAAAAAAGTGAAGAAATGAGTGGTCAAATAAGACACAAAAACTCCAAAAAAACACTCGTGATGAGTCAAAGCACCAGAACTAAATCATTTATTGTAGAAATGGCCAAGTCACATAAAAACGAACAAAACAGATCACATCCACATGAATGTTCTTGACACAACTGTGTTTTTGTCCTCAGTAATACAGACGTCTTCAGACATATGTTGAAAGCAGGGGTCTGCCCACTTGAGCTTTCAGGATTCCCCGGAAAAAAATTAAAAAAAAAAATAGAGGGCAAAATATATCCACATACAAATATAACTATCCCCAAAAAAAAAAAAAAAAAAAAAAAAACCAAAAAACAAAATTTATTTTTACAAATTTTTATTAAAAGAAAATTTTATGGGATTCTGGGGATTGGGGCCCCTTTCCCCAATTGGTGGGTTTTAAAATTTTAAATTCACACATAAAACCCCTTTTCTAAGGGGATTCCAAACTAATGCCTTTAAAAGTTCATAAACCCTTCCTTTCAAAACCCCGTGTTGGTGTCCCCCACATAGCCAAACACAGGGGGAGCCAAGGTTTGAATTTTTTATTTTGGCTTTTTCAACTGACCCTGGACGGGAAGTTCCCGGGAAGGGGGTTTTTCCCACTAATCAAGGCCACAAGGGGCCCTACTGGTAACTGAAAATATTTTTAGGATTTTTTTTTAAAAAAGGGTTAAATTATGCAAAGGAAAATTTGGATGCAAGATAAAGGGAGAAATATCACCCTCAGGTAGAGCCCTTTTCAACACCCCCAAAAATATTTTTAATTTCACCCAAAAAAAAGGCCTTGGGGGTTTTAACAAAAACTGGGCTTTGAAAAAACTGGGTAATTTTATGGCTAGATGGTGGGGTCAAACTTCACTAGGACTTGGGCAGGGGGGGTGTGGGCCCCGGGTTTTGGGTTGGTTGGGTTGTGGTGGGGCTTGGGTTGGTGTTGTGGGGGGGTTGTGGTGGTTGTGTGGTTGGTTGGGGGTGTTTCCCAAAACCAAAAGGGGGCATGATGGGGTTCCAAAACGCAAGGGGTTTCCCCCAAAATTCCCGTTGGCCCCAAAATCCCATTCCAAGGGCCTATGTTTCCCCCCACCTTTTTTGGGCAACCAGTTTAAAATTTTAAATTTGACCTTAACCCTTTAGGGGTTTTGGGTAAATGTTGGACTATGTTATAAGAAAAGATGGGAAAGGGGTTTTAATCCAAATCCAAGGGGGGCCCTTTTCCTTGGGGCCGGTGTGTGAAACCCCGGGGAAAACAAAGGGAAAGTTGGGTGGAACCCTGGGAAATTTTTCCACTTTTTGGCCCTGTTAAACCTGCTTTCTGGGGGTTCCCCCACGCCTTTTTTCTTCTAACAAGGGAAATTGGGTGATGCACCCCCCAAAAGACACCACCCCGGGAAAAATGCCTTAAAAGAATAACCCCAAAAGGAACACATTTAAAAATGTGGGTTGGGGGTAATAAGATAATTTGTGGGGCCCCCAATCTCCTTTTAGCCCCCTTTTGGGGCCCTTGTTGTTGTGTTTGTTGTGGGTGGGGTGGGGGGGTGTGGTGTATAAAAAATAAAATAAAAATTATATTTTAGGAAAAAATATATCCCCTTTCCAAAACAATGGCATACCCTTTAAGGGGGAACCACCCCAAGGAATGCACCCTTTCCCCCCTTAATTTGCTGTGCCTTTCAACCCCCCCCTTTCCCACCCAAGGCCCGTGATGTTCATCCCCTTAAACTTTTTTCCAAGTTTAGAAGGGGCCAATACAACTTTTTAAAAACTTAAATGGGGATAATACTGGAGCTATGTTATAAGGGAAATAGGTGGGATTTTAAATTAAAATCCACATTGGGGGGGATGTTTTAAAATATGTGGCCAAATTATGATAGGTTAATTTTTGGGAAAGGGGAAATTTGTAGGTGGATGTGGCCCCCCAAAGGGTTTTTTCCCCCCCCAAACGCGTCACCCATAAATGCCCTTTAAAGGAAAACAGAATGGGTTTTGTTGGCCCCAATCTGGGTTTAAAAAGAAAAGTACCATTTGTAGGGGTTTTTTACCTAATAAAAGCCAATTTATGTGTTGTTTGGTGTGTTTTTTTTCCTGTTGGAAGTGGGCCTAGGGGTAAAGTAGCCCTGGGGGTTTTTTTGTGGCCTTTAGGAATTTTTAAACAAAATTTTTGGCCCTTAGGAATTTTGGTGAAAAGAATAATCCTCAACCCCCCAAAAACAAGAAATCTTCAAACCCAAAAAATTGGTAGTACAAAGGCCCAAACAGGGGCCCCGAATTTAAATAGGTTCCAAAACCCCCCAAAATTCAAAAAAAAGGGTTGTTATTCATATTTTTGAAGGAAAAGGGGCTGTTTAAGGGTTTTTTTTAAGTTTTGCACATAAATTTTTTTCCCCAAAGCATGAGAAACGCCAAAAATATAGGAAAACCTTCTGGCACTTTTTGTTCCCACAGGGGAAAGGAGCAATGCAGTCGGGGTTAAAACATTAAACCCGTAAAAAAGGAACAGACACCCCGGGGAATCCAAAGGACATTTTATGAATCATTGCAGAAAAAGGGGCAAATTTAACTATACTAAAACTTGGCCTTTTGGGGGGACCCTAGTTTTGGCCTTTAGTAATTTTAAAGGTACATCCCCCGGGGAAAAGGCCCCTTTCACTTAGTTTAAAAGGAGGAAGGGGCTTTATTATTTAAAATGCCCTTTTTTGGTTAAAAAAAGGCCTCAGCTATGATATTAAACCCTGCCATACCCTTAAAGCATGGGGAAACTACACATTGGTGTAAATGTTTCCAATTATTGCATTTTTATTTAAAATGTCAAAAACTTTCCCCAATATTCCAAAATTAATCACCAAACAACACAAAAAAAAAAAAAAAAAAAGAGGCATTTTAAGCAACACACACAAACCCAAAAAACAACCACAGAAACCCATGAGGGTCATTTTTAAATTTTAGGATATCAAAATTGTTTAGCCACTTCCAATACCCTTAATGGGGGTTTCCATAACTCCAAAGGCCAAGGGTTAAGGAAAAACCCAGGACCCCTTTTCTCTTTTTGAAACACTGGGGGGGTTTTTTTTCCTTGGGAGGGTCCCGCCTTAAATTTTTGGGGAAAAAAAAAAGGTGGGATTAATTTTCCCTTTTGTTCGTATGGTTTTTGTTCCCCTCAGTTTTTGGGCCGGGTTAAAAAATTGGAAACCCCCTTACAAAAAAGACAGTATGGGAATTAACCCTAAGGGGGGGGGGGGGGGGGTTTTGGTTTGGGTTCCCCCAAGGTTTTTTTGGGAAAGGGTTTTGTTTTCAACCTTTTTTAATTAATAACCCTTCCAAAAAACCCAAAAAGGAACCCTCCGGTTTTACCTTTTTTTTTTTTTTTTTTTTCCCTTTCTGGGAAATGGGTTTCCCACCCCATTTTTGGTTTTTTCCCATGCTCCCCCATCAACCAACAAATTTCCAAACTGTGCCAAAAAAAGGGGGTTTTTAACTTGGGGATGTTTTTTGGATCAAAAATTTTTTAAAAAGGGGGGTTTTCTTTTTTTTCCCCTCCCCCCGGGGGTTTTTTCCAAAAGAAAAGAAAAATTTCCCTTATGGGCATACAGAAATATGGAAAAAAACCCCTAGACCCCCCAAAGGGGGAATTTCCCCAATTTGTTTTGGTCCAAAATTTGGATAACCAAAAAACCAAAAAAATCCTTGTTTTTTTCCCCCGGGGCCCTAAAAAAAAAGTTGGCCAAATTTGTTCCACTTTCCAAAGGGCTGGTTTGTTTCAGCCCCCCAAAGGGAGTTTTTTTCAAAATTTAATGGAAAAATTTTTCCCAAAAGGGCTTCCCAATGGGGTTTGGTTTTAAGGGGAAAAAACCCTTGTGAGAATTAAAAAAAAATTTTGGGTTTTTGGGAATTGGCCCAAAAAACCCTGGCCAAATGTTTAGCCCTTTTTGTATTTGGTTCCAAATTTTTGGAGGGAAGGGCCAGGTTTTTAAACCAAAAACTTTGGGCCCCCCTGTAAATATGGGGGGGGAAGGGTTTTGGAACAGGGGTTGTAGGAAAATGTCATGGGGTTCACGGGTTTTGGGGGAGGCCAAAGGGAAGTTTTAAGTTGACACCCGGACAAACATGGGAAAAAATTAAAAAAAAAAAAAAAAAAGGGGTTTTTGGCATTGAGTAAACAGAAAACCCTTTCCCAAAACATATTGTTTGGGGATCCCCTTTTAAATTTGTCCTTTTAGGGGTTCCAAACAAAACCCCAATTTTTTTGGGCCCCTTTTTTCCCCTTTTGAGGTTACAACCCCTTTAACTACAACTGGTGCAATTGTTTAAAATTCCCTTGGGTGTGTGGGGTTGGGGTTTAAATGTTTGGCCACCCTTACCTTTGTTTTCCCCCCAAAACCAAAACATCAAAAAGCCAAAGGGCCCCTATATGCCCTTTCTTTTTAAAAACTTGAGGGAGGGGTTTGGGGTTTTCATTTTTCATTGTGGGGCAAACCCTTCCAAAAACCCCAAACCCTGTCACCAAACCCGCAAATTTTTTCCAAAAAAACCTGTTAATTTGGCAGCCCCTTTTCTAATAGCCCAATTTTGTCCACCAGTCAAAGGGGTTTGGGGGTTTTTTAAAGGCCCCCCATGGAAGGGCCCCTGTTGGGCCCCCCTTCCCTGTCCCCGTTTAAACCCCAAGGGTTTCCCCGCAGGTTTGGTAATTTTCCCCCCCGCTTAATTTTAATTTTTCCCCTGGGTGTAGAGCTCTGCATACTTGCCTGTCCCATCTGAAGGGGGATGCACAGTCACTCTATGTCAGCCATCCCACAGGAGGTAATAAATGGCTTTCTTGACATATATGTCTGTATTGTCTACAAGGGGGGATACATGCTGCTAGTTCCAAAGAAAATTATCTGGACCAGATCCCACCGGGGAAGACTTCAGATTAGGGGGGCAATAGTGATCACCTATTGATAAACACATGATGCAGTATGTTGGTTACCTGTGTGGGGCTTTCATGGCACTGCTCCAGGGCATTGTAGGTAAGGGCCTGGACCATCCATTGGGCAAGTGAGCTGCAGCACAACTAAGCAACACAGTGTGTACATATCACACTTCCATAGATTGTTTGTCTATGCTCTGTACAGACACTCATGTGACTTTCTTCTTGCAACATACTGGAAGTAACTGCAATACTTACTTGCACAGAGGACAACTAGCATGTAGTGTAAAGCAGAGTCCCAGATCTCTGAGTCCCATCACCTGAAATGCCACGATAGGAGTTAGCATGGATTTGAGCACTAACACTGTCATATACCTACTGACACTGGGTCAAACACTGTTACTTTTGCTCAAGGCTAGATCATGCCTACCGACTGTAACTGGTGGAGGCCATTGATTGTTACACTTTGCAATGGATGTTGGACATAAGTCTCACCCCACCAAACATGGTCTGACAATGTGTATGACAAGATTAGGCCAACAGGCCATATTGGAAACTGTGTACATCATGTACAGAATGGTATGTCAGCTGATGGATAGACAAGTGTCTGACAGTCATACTCTGGGAACATAGCATTGGAAGGCCAATGCTGAAATGATGCCACTCACCAGTGGAGTTCATTATTGGTATACCCCTTCAACCTATACTCTCTCTGCAGTCACAGCCACTTTCTCTGACCTACTATGAGTGCATATCAGGAGCTGTCACAGAATCCCATACAGAATCAACAGTTATCCAGGATGGCCTAAGACACAGTCAGCAGTTGTCTGAGCCACTGACAATGACTAAATACCAATGACTGCACAATACTATCCTGTGGGAAATCATCCACCCCTGCAAAATATTGTAGTGTCTGCACACTGCACACAGTTGAGCCATTACACTTGGAGTTATGGACACAGATAGTAATGTATCCTTTGACTTTCACTGGTTGGAAAGATGTAGGGATGCATTCACTGTTGTACAACCTATACCAACAGGTTTGGGATGTAAACTGTCACTGCTATACTGAATGTGGCAGTCATCACACCTATCGTTTTGTGCAATGGCACCCTTGCCATGTCACTGCATAGGCATATCATACGACTGTAGCAGCCACAAAGGTTCCATGGTACACCAATACACAGTATAGATAACATGTCCTGTGGAGTCCATGTCACAACCGTACATGTGTAGTCTGTCTCCTAAATGCCTTGGAGAGGATGTGTATGGCTCCATGCAGGGAGGTTTCAGTTCCCACTGTGCACCTTCCATGTATCCATGACAGGACTAACACATGTCTCATCTGTTCAACACACTGACAACATCAGTGTGGTATGCATAATACATGCTGGAGTGGCAGGTATGTAACACAGACAGTACACCCTACATGAAACAGGCCTTCCATGCATGTAAAGCACATATTTGCTGTGACACACATCATGTGCAGGTTACACAATGGGATGCAGAACATGACAATCATAACTGGTGTCAGGCAACTGTTGGTACTGGACACAAGATATATGTAGATGGGTCATCTCCATCACCACAGCTTGCACATGTGTCAGTTCCCAAAACCCTGGTGACACTTATCAAAGGTAGCAGACCTTATCACAGATTAGGGATGCATGAGTACGTTGAAAGCCGCCACTGCCCTTGTTAGGCTGTTATACACATATGAACCTATGGAGTCATGCATGTAAAAAACTTCTCCAAAGCCAACTTCATGCTACTCAAGTCAGAAGTAACAAACTTCATGACACCCATGCAGATGGGAACTGAATGTTTGACTGCTGAATTCTACACTAAGGCACTGTAGGAGCACATCCACTCGTGCATGAATCATGCCATCCCAAATAGAACCAAGATGCTCTTCTCGAAAGAAAGGAAGCCAATCTGGTGCTCCCCTGCCATAAACAAACTTTACAACAAAAGAAAGAAACTGGTGCAGAAAAGAGGAAAATCCCAGGATGCAAAAAACTCCCTTACCAGCCTCAGTAAGAATCTGAGATCCCTCATAAAATCCTCCAAAGCTAGTTAGGAAAATAACATCGCCAAAGATTCCAAAGACAACCACAAGGCATTCTATAGCTATGTCAAGAATCTAAATGGCAATGCTCAGATCTGCTCTGAGCTACAACAGAATGGCATTAAATATATTGATCCCAAGGATATTGCCAATATCCTGGCAGATCAATTCAGTGCCAGCTTCACCTCTCATCCCCTAAATGGCCCATCTCAATACCAAAAGATTGTCAAATTCTGGTAAGAACTGCGCTCTCCAAAGCTAAGAATACAGCATCCATGGGACCAGATGACATCCCGGGCTGTGTACTACATAAACTACAAAATTAACTGACACCTCACCTAAGTGTCATGTTTAATCATAGCCTCACCTCAGGCTTCATGCCCACTGAGTGGAGCACAGCTACAGTTATCCCACTCCACAAGGGGTGATCCACCTTGGATCCTGGGAACTACCGCCCCATCAGTCAGACGAGCCTGATCTGCAAGGTCATGTAATGTATTATCATGGAACTTATAAACAAAGACATTGGCAACCTTCAAACACCTGACCTCACCCAGTTTGGGTTTGCAAAGGGCTGATCTTGTCTCCTGAACCTGATTGACTTCTTCGAATCAGTCTCCAGCATTGTGGATGAGAGTAAGGCAGTCCACACAGCCTATCTGGACCTTGCCAAGGCCTTCGATACCATCCTCCACTCTGGAATCATAGATAATCTTACTAAGCTGGGCATTAATCTCTACGTCACTCGATGGGTTGCCAACTGGCTTACTGACGGAACCCACACTGTAAAAGTAGCTGACTCCAAACCCAGCTCCAGACAAGTGACAAGGTGAGTACCTCATGGTTCAGTCCTGGGACAGCTCTTGTTTGGCATCTACTTCTCTAAAGTACAGGCCAACACTAAGGGACTCTGGCTAACAAAGTTCGTAGATGACTGCAAACTGGGAGCCATTATTGAATCCCCAAATGATGTGAATATTCTACAAAAGGGCCTTACAGAAACAGATGCTTGATGCCAAAGCTATGGGCTCAAGCTTAATGCCAAGAAATGTTTAGTTATCTCCTTTGGGAAAAAACATGTACCCATGAATTACCACATAGGTGGCAGTACAACATCATACAACATAAGGTACACAAATGTATGTGGCGTACTCATGACAAATGCCAGCATACAGTATCTGTTGGTAACCACTACAAGTGGCATGGCAAACCAACATTGCATTACAGAAGTACATGTTACCTAATATAGTCACTCTGTGCATCAGACACATAGCTTTATTTTCCTGCAACGATGGCGAGGATGACAGTGATGTGGCACAGGTATCATCACTTGTACAGGGTGTTGTGTGGGGGTGCAGGAAGCTGGTCCAAATAGTTGACAGCATGTGTGAGAGTCTGGAAGGGGAGCATGTAAGATGGACCATGGAGAGGTGTCGTGTGGGTCCGTAGGTGGCCTGCATTTGACAGTGTTGTGTGAGTGTGGCATGTACACAGTCAAGCTCAGTGCTAGCCCTACACTTGTGTATGTTGGACAGCTTTGGACTGTACATGATAGAGTTGACAGTTCACCATCTCTGGACCCAAACATGGGAACTGGCTATGCCAGTAATTGCACGGGTACCTCCATGCCCAAGGTCAGAAGCAGTGCTAGTACCTGACCGTGACTGCTGTCTGCTGGGACTGTGTCCCCCACAGGACCACAAGCCCATGGCCTGCCACTTTGTGGTGTGGACAGCACACTCCCCTCTGTAGCACTGGATGTCCTGTCACTATGGGAGCATGATTGTGCACGGCCATGAGGACTCTAAGCAGATGGGGTTGCTGACCACGTCCACAGGTCTGTTGCTCAACTCCAACCAGACGTTCCAGCACAGACAATGTGAGGTCCAAGACAAACATTGCCTCAGCCCACCCAGACTGTGCTGCATCCATAACCCTAAGCATATGTCTAGTGTTCCATTTAGAACATGCCTATGCCTCCATGATGGCCTGAAACATGTGCTGAGTGACCCATGATGTGACACCTGCAACAGGTTGTCCAATATGTAAATGGCATGGGCCAGCAGGGCAGGACATATGAGCAGGTTCAACACCATGTAACAGACATGACAAATGCTGCACGACGAAGGGCAGCAGATGTAACCAGGGATGATGTCATCACCGGTGGAGGGCCTACAGTGGAACAACCACTCCCGTGCCATTCACATTATGGACAAGGTATGCCCACAGTGCAACCCACTGTTCCCTGCTTTGTCTTCCGCTGGAAAGTAGGATGTGATGATGTTGCTTTAGTCCTTTCAGTATAATTTCATTCTCTGCATCCGAGAAGTTTGCATGGCATCTATGGTGCATAATTCCTGAAACACAACAATAGAGGAACACATTACAGGATCACATATATGGATGTACACTATGTACAGATACAGCAAGGCCAAAATGGCTGGAACTATCCACTGCTTGCTCACACAAGTCATACTCCACTGTGTGCAAATAAACTAAGTGTATGGATACAACTGAGATAGTAGCAATAGTCAGGTATTCCTATGTGTGCCATGACAGCTACTGCTGTATTATCATACACCCAACACTCAAATCTACTGTGGTGTGTCCCCTACAGGCAACCCCTCTATAATATGTCCTACGAACAATGCCACACAAATAGTAGTGTGTTATTGCAACCATTATAATGGGACAGTCCAACAAGACCAGTGTGCCACACTGACAAAAGACAATGCACCCTTGATGTTTTGTACATCCTGTGTAGGTGTAAGACAGCAGAAGATCAATGATATGTCATTATCACAGGACTAAGACAGGCTTAATGCTGTAATCTCTATTCCCTGTAAGTCTATTCACCCATCTGCAACCTGTTGTACACAAAAACAGTTACATACCTGATGGAGTGCATTACTCCTCTGTTGATAAGTGGTGACAGTATAATTGTCACAAAGGCATGCTCTTTGTGAGGAAAGTCTCATACAGAATGGTTACCCATAGACAGCTAATTGCCTTTTAAACATACTTCCCATCAGCAGGTGATTACCTCCAAACCAGTCTGTGGGTCTGAAATGCTAATTGCAGCCAACACAGCTGATTTGCACTATCATCAGCCAATGACATGCAACCACTGTAGAATATATAAGGCCTTCATGTAGATTAGGGCCCCTTTCTGATATATTGTGCTGGACATTACTGGGGTGAGGAGACTACATCGTTGCAGAGGGTAGGTCTGCAGCAGACACCTTTACATAGAGATGGGTGTGCTACAGGCTGCAGCTACTGCTGCAGGTAATAGACATAGGCAGAGAGTGTGAACACTTTGGAGGATAACAAGCTGTAAGAGTACCTGTGTGAGCTGTGTTAGCCTTGTTAGCCTTGTTCTAGAGCCAGGGCCAGAGTGAGGGTACCCTTTACACTCCAATGAAGGTATGTGTTTAAGGTATGTATGTTCGGCAATGATATCAATAACAGAGTAGTAGGCAACATGTTTGGTGTGTCCTTGAGCAAGATGGAGTATATATATATATATATATATATATATATATATATATATATATATATATATATATATATATGTGTGTGTGTGTGTGTGTGTGTGTGTGTGTGCGTGAATATGTCCACCATTTGGGCAACTGCCAGGCCATGTATTATAGTCTGGTGGTAATATGCAGCATGTATGAGGGCAGTCCTTGTTACAAGCAGAGACTTCAAATGTGTATGTTAGTTGTGCAGCTGTGGTAATCTGCACTGGGACTCTGAAAGGATTGTGTGGTGCACTCTGATACTTTTGGCCCTCATTTGCAGTACTTGAGTTGACATTCACTGTGACTGCATATTACTGCATGATGTGACAATTTACGCACCTATAGTTTGGCTGTAAGGATAAGTGACGTGTATTCCTACCTGCAGGCCTGTGACCATCTGTTAAAAGCACTCATTTCATTTGAAATGCATTGTGTGGATAAAGAGTGCCTGACTCAGTCATTAATTGCTGGCTTCACAATACTGAAAATTCAGTGCTACACACAACTGGATTTGAACCCAGGACTGTGTATGCAAAAATGTACTGTTTACAAGGCATTTAACAGACTGAGCTACTGATTCACTGCTGCAGCAGGTGTATTTGCAAAAACTTGTGTGCACACATACAGGCTGTGACAATTATGTTCTATATCCATCAGTATGTGCAAGGCTTTATATGGATGTACTTCTGCTCCAGGGTCCCAGATGCACATCTATTTTGCCATTAATGTCTTAGCAGGTGTCTTTCTACATGTTGCTAATGAAAGGGTAGATTTACCTGCTATCACAGGCCTCACATCCATTATTATGTCTTTGGCTTTCTAGTGGTGTATGATTGTACCAGAGCCCCAGGCACACTCCCATTTATTCCATTACATTTTGTTCAAGTTTGCATGGAATGGTGCAGTGTAGCTCGCAGCTCTGCTGAAACACGCTTGATGACCGTAACTGCAATTACTATGTTTTTTTAATGCACCTGTTTTGAGTAAGAGTTGTGTGGCATGGCACGTTAATACAGTAGGCTGCAGGTGTGATGGTCTTGGATTCGAAACATGGGACAGGTGTTTATTTTGTAATTATGTATTACAATTTTAAAGACACATATAATCAATATAGCTCTTATTTAGCTGAGCTTAGTGAAGCTGCGTGATGTGGTGCGCCACACAGCATCATGCTAAAAAAAATAAAGAAAAGAAAATGGGATGATAGGAAAGTGGTAAAATGGGGGTGCAAGTAGGGGGAAAATAGTAGAAGGCAGGTAGAGATGTGCAGGAAGGGTGTAGGAAAGAACCATAGCTATCCATTTCTTGTACAGCAACAACTGTGCACTTTGACAGAATTTGTACATGGATTTGAACTCTCACCCCCAGTAAATTGGTGCGAGCAACATAACTGCATTGTCAAGCCACTTGGACCAAATTACATGTATCCAGTGGACACGTGGGTGAAATGGAGAGCTATGTATGGGTGATATTATTTTGGGGGGGGCTTGTGCTAATTTTTTTTAAGGTGTGAGTGGAATGTTGGGGAAGGGACATAAGTACATGTGGGGGAGGTAAGCTGGGTAGGTGAGGATACATTTGCCGATAGACAAGACAGCAGACAGGGGCAATGTGTGACACATGAGGGGGGTGAACACCTTGGAAAGGGAAGGTGTTGTGAAATCCAAATCCCATGTGCCTCTGCAAGGCAGCAGCATGACTCACATTCCCACCCATGGGACTATCAGCACTCTCCATAGGCTGGGCATTGGGGTGATGTTGACCCACCAGGTCAGCCAGCATCCCCTCAGTCTGGCACAGATGGTGGTCAAACTCATGGTAGACTATCCTGCTTTGCTTTATTTTCTAGCTTTGTTTTCCTCCTCTTCAAGTTTTTTATATATTTTTTATTTTTTTATTTCTAGGTTGTCAAATATGTCTATATATCCTGCATTTGATAATCATTTTTTATGTGGGCATATTGAATATATTCTTTATGTGGCTGTATTGTATACATATTTGCCTGTGGGTGTGTTTTTTACACTTAATTAAGTGATAACTTTTTGTTCTGATTGGTGGAACAATTAAGGGATATTTCTTTAGAAAGGGTGTTATCATTGCATTTTTCTGTTTTTTGCATTGATAAAGGTCTTCAGGACCAAAACCAGTCTGCTTTATATTTAAATTAAAAAAAAGATTGGAGTCCTCTTTGGTGCTGGCTGTTTGTGCTTTTTACTGGGTTTAATTTTGGCCTTTGCACCTGCCGTCTGTGCATGGCTTTTCCTGACTTTTACAGACTATCCTGCTCCCCAAGACTGGCAACTCATTGCAGGTGACAACTCTCCTTCTACCACCACTCCCAGAGGGGGGCCCATCCCTGCCCTGTGGGGCAGTACTACCCAATGCTGCAGGTAGCGCAGGGGCAGCAGAGGAATCACCACTGGTCTGGGTTCCCGATGTGCTGGGACCCGGTGCCATGGCCAGTTGAGGCAAGGTAGCCAGATCAGCTGGAAATGGCCTACCTTGACGTGCTGTGGTAAATAAGGTATAGCAATGGAACATCATTTTAATTAATCCAAATATGTATTAATATACATTATGTCTAACACAACATTAAATAACATAAAATTCAGTATGGTAACAGCATGCCAGTAAGAATTAAAGCATATGGCCAACGAAAAAGTTAGTTTAACAGAATATATTAATATTGAATCATAATAACACATAACAATAATCAACCACATTTTCTAAAATATAGTTAGGTTAACAGATGATGTTACTATTAAATCATAATCATGCATAACAATAATAAATAAATGAAGATAAGGGGTGGGGAGGGAGAGAAAACATTCCATTAGTGACACTGCAGATTATATACGTGAAAACACTAATATATACTCTACAGATGTGTAGTATCAATTTTGGGTACCGTGACTACAGTTCTCCTATAGTTGATGTAGCACATACATACCTCTCAAGCTGTTAGTATGGTTCAGTATGGGCCAAGCAATAACAAATGCAGGTACACAACTACACAGAACATTTTCACATAATGTGGACTTATATAACTACCAAGATGTTCTGTAAGCAGATTTAGTAATACATTGCATTCCAGGTAGTCATTTCTCTGGTAATCCTGTGACAGACAGATTACGCAATTTTAATTACAGTGCACAAAATCGTGACACTTGAGAGGCATGTTTGTATACAGTACATGAACTAGACAGCTGTCATGGCTTAACTGGCAGGCATGGGAACAGAACCCAATAGCTGTGACTACAGGGGACATCTGCAAATAATGTAATAACTGACTGCAGCAGCTTAGTACAGACATGCAAGGCATACAGCCACACTGGAAATAGATTTATTTAGGAATCAGCAATGCTGATGAACACTTTATTTGTATTGATTTTAAATTTCTGTGAAGTCCACACACAATATCTGTTCATAACATGGGTTACCTCACCCATATACCTTTTGTTCTTAGGATGAAAAAAGGTGTGAGCATTACATGACTGATACTGGCTTGGAGATAACCTTGAACAATACTATGAGTTGAGCAATACACATTACAGGACATTCTTTTTTCATTCTAGAACTATTACAGTGTTATAATTGACTGCATTGACAGTAGAACACACATGCATAGAATACAACTGTACTGCATATGTTAAAAGAGATTTATATTAGAATCAGTAATGGAGGTTAACACTTTATTGGTATCACTGGCACATTGCTGTGAAGTCCACAAACAATATCTGTCAATAGTGTGAGCTATTTCACCCATATACCTTTTTTACCTGAAGTAGGAGGAACAGAGAGCATTATGTGACTGATACTGATTCGGAGACAGCTTTAGACAGTACTATGAGTTAAGCAAGACAGTTTGCAGGCCATTAGTTTTGCATTCTACAGGTATTACAGAGTTACACTTGAGTACAGCAACCTTACCATAGACAATCAATGCATACAGCTGCAATGGTTATGACATTACAATCCTGCTGTACACCATTTTGCTTACTGTTATTTGTATTGTTTATTGTTTATTGAACTACAGTTGTTATTGTTCATTTATTGCACTATAGCTCTAATTGCCCATTTATTGCACTACAGTTGTACATGCCCATTTATTGCACTACAGTTTTTCTTGTGCATACTTTATTGGAGTAAATGCTTTACTCTTTCTTGCTTATTGCACTACAGTCAGCATAATATATCCATACTTACCACACTCATGATGGAACGTGGCTAGGTGCCCAGCATGGGACTTGACATTGCGAGCCCTCTTAGCTGTAGCTGTTGGGAGAGAAGCACATCATAATGCATAACAGTTTTGCAGACATTCAGCTTGCATTTTGGTAAGTCAGTGGAAGACATACTTACACATTTGTGGAGCATTCCCTTCACTTGTCACTTGGGCCCAGGTGTCCAAGGTTCCCCTCTTTCTCCATTTCAGGTCATCATAATGGTGCTGACACTGCTTACCTTTGTGGGAGATACCAGTAGCACTGGTGCATTACCTGGCTTACCGGTACCAGGTCTCTGCCTTACAATCCGAGCCCTGAAAACTACCCTGCATCAGCCTGGGTTCATGGTTCTTTACCAGGATCCCAACCATGACCCTGGACTCCTGAACATGCCATTTCTGTGCTCAAAAGTGTGCACCTTCACTAGCACCAGCTGCCATATCAACAGTCAGTTTAACTCTAATGAATGGTGCAGAATTCATGCCTATTGTGCTTAATATAGACTTTTTTCCCACCCTTGAACATTACTGAGCAACATTCCAAAAAGTGACGTATTGCTTAGCGCACAAACCAACTAAGAAGAGTTGAGCAGCATGAAAACTCGCACAACCATGGTTTTAGCCAAGCTTAGCACTGCACAAACAATGGTAGCCGTTAGCATGTTTATGCAGTGCTTAGCATGGTTGAGCAGTGCTTAGCAGAGTGCAGCAGTGTCATATTTCAAAATTTGGTATTAAATTAAACAAAAATATTTAGTTAAATTACAGACATGCTCTGCCTGCTATGGACTCGAACTTAGGACCTACTACACATAAGGCTGTAACTCTACACATTTAGCTACTTGGATATTATGAAAACTAGTATAACTTCACTTATACTTGTTGGCTACCTGTTAGCATTGTTGAACACCGTGCTGTGCCGCGCAAACGTGCTTAATCACATCTATAAATAAATAATTAATTACGTCTGGTTTCTATTTTTAGATGTCTGGCAGGTGTCAGCTATATATATGTATAAGTGCTACTCGGCTTTACGGATCACTGCGCCATGCCATGAAAACGATGTTTCTAAAAAAAAAAAAAAAAAAAAAAAAACAAAAACGGAAAAAAAACAGACATTACGTAATATGGTAATTAATTATTCATTATCTGGTTTGTATTTTTAGATGTGAGGCAGGTTCAGCTGTCTATATGTGAACACAGCTTGGCATGCAAACATGCAGAAAAATAAAATAAAAAAAAACATAAAACTTAAATATTACACATTTAACACAATTCACAGCATTTCAACAGTGGAGGGGTGCTTTACAGGGAGCCTCATCCTGTACATAACATCTGACCAGGCATCCACAACCATGGGTAGCCTCTACACATCTCCCTACATGGATTCAATATCCCTGTTTCTATGCTCTCCCTTGGCAGAGTTGTTGCATCTTTCGGCTTTTCCCGGTTAGGGGTCGCTACAGCAGAACTCCGGTCCGCTAATGATTGGCAGCAGATTTTTACGTACTGAGTTGCCAGCCCTGACATGCAACCTTCAAGAAGGTACGCCCATTCACACATGTCTCCACAAAGAAGACGCTTTAGCTGAGAATCGAACAGGACAACGTCTTACTGTGAGGCGACAACGCTATCGCAGCACCACCACCGCAATAAATAATATGCATGGTATGCTGCCAAAGGGAACCGCGGCCATGTACACAAATACATTCCGTGAAGGCTCTACACGGTGCCTACAAGGAGTTAATTAAATCCTGGGGAATGTCTAGTATCTTCTGTTCCCAAGTAGGTTTTTCCTACAGTCTGAACCAATTCTTGTTCCTGAACATATGTTGTGAATAACATCCTTAAAAATATTGTCAAATCAATATTTTTCCAGTCTATTTCTGGTAAATTTAAGCCACTGTTATTCTTCTCTCTTGTGTTTTATGCATGAAATATATGGATTCTTCTAGGTCATCAGCTCTTGACTTTGGTAGTCTGTACACTCCAACATTTGTTATATGTTCCAGGGTTGCCTTTATTGTCACAGTTACAATCTATAGTATTGGTGTTATCACTGAACATATAATAATTACAGGTCTCATAACTATCTTGAATTCCTGTCATAACACCTCCACCTGATTTTTTGTTAGAATGTCTGTTACAGTAAAAGCATTTATACCTTGACAGAGCTGGTTTCCAGTTATTGTTCTTTAACCATGTTTTATAAACAATAACAACATCAATCTTGTAGGAATGTAGCAAAATTTCCAATAAAAATACTTTATTTTTAATGCTCCTAGCATTAACGACCATAAATTATGTATCAAATGTTGATATCTGTGAAATGTTACATTTTCAACCTGTCAGAAATCCTGCCTTGTGTTCATCAAATATTGCAAAATATCTGCTACAAGAATTCTCTTCTCTGATCTTGACAAGTGCACGTCATGCTGTCTGAGCACATGTACGCCCAAAATTAGGCTTGGATGCCCTACACATTTCCATTTTTAAAATGGGACATTTTTTCATGTAGGCATTTACCCAAAAAAGCATTCCATTCACAGTGACCTAACTCCCCTTTCTATATGTGATTTGTGAAAAATATGTCTTAACACCTGTTCAAGCTATGCTCTCTAAGAGGGATGTAAGTTCCCTACTAAGATTCAGAGAATCCTTGAGGATAGCATCATTTGTACCGGCATTAATAAAAACAGATCTGTACTTCCTTACATGAAGGTGTCCTAAGGCCTGCCTCACATCCTCTATATTTGCTCCTGGCAAGCATAACACTATTCAGTGTTCATTAACTTCTCAGCAAATGTACATATCAGTTCCTCTAATAACTGAATCTGCAATTAAAAGAATATCTTTTCTGACCAGATCTGAAGAATCTTCAACTTCTAATTCAGTAATATCTGCTCTATCAGTTGTCACACTGGAAAGATCTTCGTCACCATTAGTCTTATTAATCCCACTGTTTTCATTGCTTATTACATTTGCAAACATACAGTTCTTATCCAGATGACTTTGTACATCCACAGCTTGAACTATGTTGTCAACGTCTGTCTTTCTCCTCTTTTTTTCTGACGGTAGTTCTTCAGTCCTCTTTGCTTTACAGCCATTCATCAGTTTCTTGTTTTCCTTATTATTTTTTGTGAACTTTTTTTTAAATTTATTTATTTATTTCCTTCTATATGCTCTGAATCCTCAGATTGCTGAATTTGTCAGTGGCATTACCTTGTTTCATAGAGGTTGAGTGATCTTTACTGACAATAGACATATTTTCCTAAATGCGTTCTATTTACTCTTTGCCTAACGTTATCAGTCCAGTTGTTACTATATGTGACAACAGTTCTGCAAGACGTGCCATTGTCAAAGCAAATGCAATTGTCATCAGTAAGTCTAGATTTACTATTAATAATGGTAAGCAAACCATCCAACTTTTGACATGAACACAGATCAACAATGTTATCAGGTGTTACCTTTAAATATACATATCCTTTATTATGCTGTACAAGGTATTTATGCTTTAGCAAATCCTTAATGGCATACTCATTTAAGGAATCCACATTCAGCTGCAAGTGAATAAAAAAATTCTAAAAGAAAAGGCAGACATTGTTGGATAAAGCCTTAGCAGTATTTGTATTGTTTTTTTTTTATTTTGGTTTCTCGACTCAGTTTAATTGTGCTGGGTGCTACTCCAGACAGCACAGCACAACACTAATTCAGCAAAACAGATACTTTCAGTTTCAGTTTTTCATCCATATTGTCCAACCCCAAAATGTCACTTTAAATTGTGCTGATAAGCCAAGTAGGGTGGATTATTACAGCATACCATGTAAGTTCTTCATTCAGATTTTACTGTTTAATCACTCAAACAATTATATCACTGAAATAAGTTTTAAGTGCTAAATACAATCTACTTCATTGGTTTATTTTATATTAAATACTTTAAACCAGGAGGTATTTTTCCAAAGTTTTCTATTTAATTATTTTAAATAATTATAGCACCAGTTTAAGTGCTAAAAACAACTTACTCCATTAATTTATTAATTTATTATATTAAATACTATAACCCAGGAGCTGTTTTAGATCCTCCTTTTTTATACATTGGATTAAAGTCGAGAGCCACTAGCTAGCCTTACCTCAGCTGCCAGCCTCATAGCAATTGGTATACTTGAGGTTGCATAACAAATGCCTAATGCCCTCCGACAATTAATTATTTCTTAGAGTAACACTATCTGTTCATGAGATATGCAAGTACTTAATGAAACAAGAGGTCACACTCTCTCAGTCAAGCACATCCTGTGAGCAAGATACACAAACATTGCATGTAAAATCACTTTAAACCATTGTACGCCAAGGCTGTCAAAAACACCTTGCTCAAGCTTTCAAGGCCTGTTAAGAATAGGACCCAGCATAAATTAAGAACAACAGCATAGTTAAGAAGCACCAGAATATAGATTATCCCAAATCCAGTAAATCAATGTATTCATCAAACACATTTAAAAAATGTACTAGTTATTAGTGACTCCATAGTTAGGTATACTGATTTTACTCTCATGAGGCTGGAAAAAAGCAGAGTGACAGTGAGTTATATTTCAGGAGTCAAACAGTTGATGTTTCTACGGCCTTAAAGGACCTTAAACCAAACAAATGTGATTATGAGATGACCATGTTACAAGCAGGGATAAATGACCTGTCTTGCAAACCCCTAAGAGATATGCAGAGAAACATGTCAGCGGAACACTTTCCTTCCTTTCCCAAGCACAATGCTGAAGTATAAAGAAAACATGATTGGCTTTAACAACTGGCGAAACAGCTTATTTCAAGAGGATTCAGTATGTGGATGGGATGCTTAACAGTCAAAAGTGCAGTCCCAGGGATGGATAGCACCTCTCATTCCAAGGCTTTCATATACTGGCCAAAGCCGCTGTGGCTTTTCTAAGCAAAGGTCAACTCCAACCCAACTAGCATAACAAATCAAACACAAGACCACATCGAGGTGGCTCTGCCCGATGCTAGGAGTCTGAATTACAAGTTATTGGACCTAGAGGCCCTGTTGTATTTGAAGCACATTTATATGTGTTTTGTTGCCAAAATGTGGCTTAAATACTCAGAGAACATTTTCTCCATACATGGGTTTTGTGCAAATTTTATCTTTAGACACAGTGGAAACTGTGCTGGTAAATCCATATGTGAAGGGAGAAGTGTAAAAGAAAATGTTTATTGAATATTCTATTTTGGAATTTGTTTAATTTCAAGATGGGTTTCTGATAGTTTTAATCTGGTTTTGATTATCTACTTCATGCCAACAAGTGTCAACATGGCTAGTATAGAAAGTTTTCACTTGGAATATAGAATTTGTACCTAAAATGGAAAGGTACAGACAGAGAGTCAGGAGAGTCTTAGCTAGCTGTAATTTAATAGTTACAAAAAATGACTATTCTTCTGTGTTCAGCTGTGTTGTCTTAAGTTATTTTGGTACCTTAACACATATTTGTTGGAAACCATGCTACTTCTAGGCAGAGTCTGAGAGACCCACAAAGAGAACTTAGTGAGAGGTGAATCGCACTAAATGGGGCCCATTATCAGGTCATAGCTTTCTACGGGATCCACACATTGTCACCAGAAAACCACGTTAGATTCCCATCATCCTGGGAGATTTTAATTACTAGAGGATTAACTGGGAAACTACATTTCAAATGTAGGATATGCCCAAGACTTCGTAAACAAGAATTCACTGGCCCAAATTGTCAAAGAACCTCTAGAGGACAAAAGATTCTTGATCTGGTCCTTGTAAACATAGGATCTATATTTACTATTCCCATGATAGTCCCTTCAGCAGCTAAGTCGAGTCACAAACTGGTAACCTTCTCCATTAAAATCTGTAAACCTTCAGATGCAAATATCACTGAATTCAGTGACTTCAAACATACAAATCTACAATTCTGTGACAAAGTCTTCAAATTCAAATATCACTGTATTACCTAACATGTTGATTCGATAAGTGTTTATGCAAACAAATTCTATTCCTAACTGAATAAATATATTAACTTAGCTGTCCCGACTAACTCAAAACAAAATGGAGAAAATTAAGAGCAAACCAGCATGGTGGTGCACAAGCATGAATAAACTATGTGATAAAAGAAAAAAAAAATTAAAGTATACAACAAAACTAAACTCTCTCAAATCAAGGTTAACATCAAGAAGTTATCAAAGTAATTGAAAAATGCCATCAGGAAAACAAAGCCAACTCAAGGACTCAGATGACCAATGGAAGCAAATAACAACTCAAAATCCTTTAGTTACATCAGGGAGATAAGAAATAACACTCAACCTTTCTCCCTGCTTAGTCATAATGAATATCCTCAATCACATCCCGTGGATATTACCAAAATACTAGCAAACAAATTCTGTGAAAACTTCACCACAGAGACAATATATACAAGGCCCACATAGCCATGAAGGTCCTGACTCCCAATTATCACCAAAGAACATTTATTGTATTACATTGTATCTGTTAGTTGTATGGTTGTTGTAGGTAGTTTGTGTGGTGTTGTTACACTTGGACTCCGAACCAGCTATTCTACATTAAGAAGGTGTTTTTCTGCACCCTTGTGGTAGAAGTGCACCGATCTAATCTGTCTGAGTTGGGGAATTCTGGTGAAAGGCTTATTGTGTGCTTTGCTGATTGGTAATTAGCTTAAAACGTGTTTCCCTTTGCTCATATTTAAGCTTCACATTTGTGTGGTGCTGCTCTTCACTCAGCAGCAGTTATCAGTGCCCTGTATAGACACAAAAGCCTAGAAGCTCAGTTTTTCCCTAAACGGCTGTCAGTAAAACCCTTCCAAGCTTTTCTGCTGCTCTAGGAGTAACTCAGATGCACACTGAGCAGTGTTGCCTTATTGATTAACCTTAGCCTACGCAAAGTATAGGTCCCTCTTGTAGTCTCAGCTCTACCAGCACAATCCTGTCAAATTAACCCATTCCCTTCCTTAATAAAATGTATAATAAGATCCTGCTATTATGGATGGTCAATTTCCCATCATCTCTCTGGCCAGCCTGATAGACATGGGCATCCTGAGGCAAGGTAGCAGCAGTCTAATGTATGCTGACAACCACTTACTCCTGAAACAAACAAATACTTTATGTGAGAGATGTAGTTACACTATGAAATTGGAGACAGGTCTCTCACATAAGAACAAATCAAATGACAAACAGGTTGCCAGCACACACACACACACACACACACACACACACACACACACACACACACACACACACACACACACACACACACACACACACACTAATTAAGGACACAACACATAAACTCACATATGTGAGGTACTCAGTAGTAATTTACCAAAAGATGAGAGGCCTTCTAAACAGACACTACTTACACAAAAGTAGAACAAATCCCAAAAATATCCATGCTGGAACACAGCAAATACAGGCAACTCACAAAAGTCTCTCCAAGCTTCTTCCACAAGTCTTTATTAAATGGATGTAAGCACTTACACAATGTAAAACATTGCTTCTTCAGACACAAATTGTAGCAACTAAGCTACCATCTATATACAAAATGAAAACACATTCAGCCAGTAGTTCATGGAGACACACACCCTTTCATTAAACAGCTTGACAACAAATTAAAAACCATTGAAGGATAAAAACTAAAGAGAAATCTCACAAAAAACAGAAACTATTCACGATTTAATTCATTCACTTAGGTTTTCTGGACTTCAAGGCAGGTTTCAATGAAGCTGAGTCATTGAGGCCATGTCCATGATGTGCCTCCAACCTCAATATCCATTGTAATTTTAAACATTCTCTGTCTTATTTACCAAATCACCGATTCTCTTACTTTCTTCCTGCATGTGCAAAACCTGAAACAAGAACATGTGGTCATCCCCTGTCTGCAATGTATTTTTCGTTAGAGCACTATAGTCAAAACCATTCCGGGTGCAGTAGAGATGGTCCCTAATACGTTCCCTTAGTTGACGTTTTGTTTTACCCACATAAAACTTAAGACATACATGGCAATGGGCCACATAAATCATGTTCTTAGTATTGCAATCAGCAGTAACTCTCAACTGCCATAAGTGATCAGTCCCTGGGTGCTTAAAGTACTGGGACTCATTCATATACTCACAAAATGCACATCCATTACATTTCCTAGTACCTAATAACCTTTCTTTAGTCATCTTGGGATATGTGGACTCCCTGGGTCCACATGGGTGGGGCAAAAGGAATAAAGAAGGAGAAGCCATTCTAGACTTCTGTCTGGTAAATGACTTGACAGTAGCCAACACATGGCTAAGAAAGAGAGACAGTCACAAGATCACATACAAGAGTAGTCAACATGCAACTCAGGTAGACTTCTAGTAAGGAAAAGGCACTGGGGTAGAATCCGTGATTGCAAAGCCATCCCCAGTGAAACAGTCAGCCCACAGCATAAACCACTAGTTGCCACAATCATCTGCAAGCAGTGGTAAGAGAGGGTCTAAGGTCAACAGAGACCAGGCTGACAACATGAAAGTTGACTGGAGAGAAAGTACAACAGTTCAAGGAATTACTCAGGGCTCTAGCACCCCAAGAAGAGGAGGAAATAGGTAGAGTTGAAGAAGAATGGCAGCACCTAAAAACAGTATGTGTTAGGACTACAGAACAGATATGTGGCCGAGCCAGGTATGGAAATAAAGTGCATAAGAAAAGCTGGTGGTGGAATGCAGAGGTCCAGGAAGTTGTCAAAAGAAAGAAGGAGTGCAGGAAGAAGTGGGAGATAGAAAAGAATGAATAGGTTAGGAAGGACTATTGGTTGGCTAACAAAGAAGCTAAGAAAGAAGTTGCAATAGCAAAGACTAGGGCATCGGAGGCACTCTATCAGCTTCTGGAAAGTGACTCAGTAAGGGGCACAAAGAAACTATATCAGGTTGCAAGCCAAAGACAGAAAGATAAAGAAGATAGTCAAATACCCTTCATAAGGGATGCCAGCAACAACCTGCTCACCAGTCCAGAGGACATCAAAGGCCGATGGAAGGAGTATTTCCAACAGCTTCTGAATGAAGAAAACCCCACAGAAGCTATACTGCCCCAGAAACAGCCTACGATGAGAGAAGAAGAGGAGTCCACCCTAGAAGAAGTAAGAACAGCACTAAGGAAGATGAAGTCAGAGAATGCAGCAGACTCAGATGAGGTCACAGCAGATATGATAAAGATGCTGGGTGTGATAGGGGAGAAATGGCTCCTGAGGTTATTAGTAACAGTGTGGAGAGAAAGGCATATCCCAGATGACTGAAGAATAAGCATACTCATGCCAGTGTACAAGAAAAAAGGGGACATCCACAACTGTGGGCAGTAAAGAGGCATCAAACTCCTATCACATTGCATGAAAGTTCTGGAGAGGGTGATTGATAAACGGATACACAGAGTAGTAGAATGTAAGCTGGGAGATGAGCAGTTTGGATTCAGATCAGGATGCAGCACAACTGACCCGACGTTTGCATTGAGACAGATACTTGAGAAGAAGCTAGTGATGAGGAGAGAGTCCAACTGGGCATTCCTAGACTTGGAGAAACCATATGACAAGGTCCCAAGAAAGCTGATCTGGGCAGTACTGCGGTGGTTTAAAGTCCCAGAAACATTGGTAGAATTAGTGCAGGCTATGTACAAGGACCCAATGACCCAAGTAGGAACAGTATTCGGCTTCACAGAGGGGTTCCCAGTGGGAGTGGGAGTACATTAGGGTTCAGGTCTGAGCCCACTGCTGTTCATACTGGTGATGGATTACATTAGCAAACAGGTTGGAGGGGATGGATCAACAAAGGTGCTGTATGCAGACAATGTGGCAGTACAGGCAGACTCTGAGCTAGAACTTCAGCAAAGGATAGGAGAATGGAATGCAAATCTGAAGGCACACGGGATGAAACTAAGCACAGATAAGATGGTGGTAATGGCAGCAAAATCAGAAGAAGCTGACAATAGAGACAGAAGGAAAGATAGTGGAACAGGTAAACAGGTTCAAGTATCTGGGAGGAGTAGTTGAGGAGAAAGGTAGTCTGAATGAAGAGGTCAAAGCTAGAATCAGAGGGGCTGCAGCCAACTTGACATAGAGTATCAGGTATAGCCTATGACAGAAGAATGCCAAAGAAGCTGAAAAGTAAGGTGTACAAGACAGTGGTGCGATCAGTACTACTGTATGGTAGACAAACCTGGGTAGTAAAGGCAGAACAGTTGAAGAAGCTAGAGGTGATGGAAATCAAGTGCCTGAGAAGGGTGGTAGGATGCGAACTGTGGGACAGATGAAGAAATGAGGACATAAGAGCAAAAGCCAAAGTAGCTCCAATTGCAGAAAAGATCAAAGAGAACAGATTATGGTGGTTTGGGCACATGTAGAAAAGCATAAGACAAGCTGGTGAGGGAGATTTGGGACAGACAGGAAGAAGGTAAGAGGAAGCGAGGGCATCCAGCAAAGAGGTGGATGGATTGTGTGAAAGAAGATCTGCGACAGTCAGGCATGAGTGTTGAAGAAGGCAGGAGTGTGGCACTGAATCGAGAGAGGTAGCAACAGTTAACACAATACCCCGACCCCATGTAGAAAAATGGGAAAAAGGTGGCTGATGATGATGATGACGAGTCGTCTTGGGAACATATGGATAGCACAACATTTGCTTCAAGGTCTTCTTATTTCTGTAAAAAAAAAAAAAACTGGGTTTGGACCTTACCAGCCCACTGATCCTCTCATCCACTTGCAGGATGCTCCAACTTTTTCTTATAATATCCCTCACTTTCCCAGCGTCCTTAGTGTATGACAGAACCATGGGTATATTGCCCCTCTACCACTGTCTATTCATCCAAGATCTCCTTTCCCCTGAGAAATAGGGTCTGGCCCTATTATTTGTCTCCCTAAGCATTTGTTTATAAACTATATGCACTTCAGTTTGGGTATAACCCCTTCCTCTAAAATCCTCTTTCAAATGTCCTAGGGTATGTTCAAATTCCTGAGTTTCATGAAAAGATGTGACACCCTCATGGCCTGACCCCTCACAATATTGGAGAAAATGTGCTGGGGGTGTATACTGTCTCTATGCAGAAACACTGGGCAATAACAATCCTTCTTATGCATTTTAGTCAACAAACCACCATCCCGAGCTCTCAAAACCTCTACATGTAGAAACTCCATTCTTGTACTGGAATGTTTCATAGTAAACATCAAGAAACCACTACTGTTATTGAATTCCTGTACGAATTAATTCAGACTTAATTCATCCTCTTTCCATACAAGGAATAGGTCATTGACAAAACATTGATAAAAACAAATATTGGCATTCTGCACACTCAGTATATTATGGTGCTCCCACTTGGCCATCACCAGCTTAGCGTACGAGCTGGCACAACTAGTGCCCTTCGCAATACTTGATTTTTGCCAGTAACAAAGACCCATCAAACAAAAACAAGTTGTGCTCTAATGTTAACTCCAAAAGTAAACATAACAAATCCACTTGCTGCCTACCCATCTGGCCACTCCTTATCAGGTACAAGTTAACCATATCTATACCCGCCGGATTTGGTATCGAGGTAAACAATGATACTACAACTAGTGTGACTAAAAAATCCATTCCTACATAATTAGGATCTGATATCACTTGAAATAAATCTCTCAGGAAATGCTCAGTATCCCTTAGGACAGTGGGATATTCACCCAGCACTATCCTGAGCTGTTTATCCAGGTAAATGGACATCAGTTCGGTCAGCCATACACTCCCAGCCACTATGGGCCTAAACTTTGGTTGGGTGGGATGTTTATGAATTTTTGGGAGTCCATGCATCTGACGAACGAGTGGATCATTCAATTTAAAGAGCTCAAACAATTCCCTGGTGATAATACCCATGCATTTACATTCATCCAATGTCCATATTATATTCCCTTTCATCCATTCAACTACTCCCAGATCCACAGCCTTCTATACTTCATCATCCTGTAGCATAACTCTTATGCTTTCAAAATAATAATCAGCATCCAATACAACCACCGGACCCCCCTTATCAGCTGGTCGGAAGACCACATTCATGTTATGCTGTAAGGAATTCAATGCTTCTCGTTCTTCTGAGTCTAAATTACTATTACACATTTACAATAATACAAATCTGTTTCACATGAATATAAAAATACTTCAGCTACTGGGTGCATATTAGGCATAAAAACACTAGGTTTTTAAAAACACTCACTTTAGTTTTATTAGCACATTCAAACATCATTTTCAATGATACATTACGTACAAACTTACGCAATTGAATTAATGTCTCAGAAATATCAGAAGGTGATGTAGGAATAAAACCCAAATTTTTTTAACAAAGAAAGTTCCGCCCCTGTCAGGATATGCTGTGATATATTCCAAACTAGTTCACCCGAATCAGGGCCCACATTTTCATAAAAGTCCTCTTCTGCTGTCCACGTTGTGCATCATGCTCATATGACTTCTTCCTGATGGAGCGAAAAGGTAATGGAAGAACAGGAAAAACCTGTTTCCTAGGTTGCTGAATAATCTTCCATCTCACGACGGGTACCAGTTCTACTACTGCCACTGTTACATGTGGACTTGACTTAGAAGGAAGCAGTTCTGCCATTGGAGTGGAATAAGTGAACCCAGTCTGTATGGGTGACATCACTCCCTCAGATAAATGCTGATTGGTGTTCGTATTGGTTGTAGTGTTCAAATCCATCCTCTTATCCTCACGCCTCTTCTCCTGTCATTCACTGGTCTGGCACATCCCTGGCTAACTTCTTCCTTTTTATCTGAAGCAGCCTCTTTTCATAACCCAAAACTTTGTCAATGACCTCATCCAGGAACAAATCCGCTGACTCCTCCCCCACCAGGGAGAAAAGATCTCATTGCTGTTGATTGATTTTCTCATTCAGTTCAGTCTCTAAGGGGTGGAAGAATTCAATCAAAAGTTTTAAATAGGCTCAGCTGGTTTCCAGGTTAATCCATTGCCATTCCACTAGTAAAGCTGGATATGTATCCCCATAAGTAGGCATGTTAAGGACCTTCAGGCCCCTGGGTACAACATTCATCTGAACACATGCCTCTAAATGATGTTGCTGGCAATGTAACCCCTTGAAGCAATACAGATAATTCTCAATACCTCTCTTCAAATCTCGAGCCTTACAATCAGCTGTAGTACTTATTACTTGTTCATTCACACCAAATGGCAACTCACCAAGTTAGAAAGGGTTCTGTTGCACGTTCATAAAACTCAAGTCTGTCATTTCTTCTTAGTGCACTGGTCAAACAGTTCTCACCTTCTTTTCCAGCCACAACTCCTTTTGCCATGTTCACTGGTGATAGTAGCCCCAAAAACTATGTACAAAAAGCACTACCTAGTGATAAAACCACATGGATAAACCAGCAAAAGTAGAACAAATATCAGAAGTATCTGTGTTGGAACAAGGCAAATAAAGGCAAGTCACAAAAGTATCTCCAAGCTTCTTCCACAAGTCTTTATTAAACAGATGTAAGCACTTTCACAATGTAAAATATTGCTTCTTTAGAAAACAAATTGTAGCAACTAAGCTACCATCTATATACAAAACTAAAATACAGTCAGCCAGTAGCAGTTCATGGAGACACACACCCTCTCATTAAACACTTTGACAATGAATTAAAAACTATTGAAGGGTAAAACTTAAAGAGAAATCTGGCAAAAAACACAGACTATTCATGATTTCATTCATTCACTTAAGTTTTCTGGACTTCAAGACAGGTTTCAATGAAACCGAGTTGTTGAGGCTATCTCCACGATGTGGCCCCAACCTCAATATCCATTGTAATTTTAAACATTCTCTGTCTTATTTACCAAATCACCCATTCTCTTACTTTCTTCCTGCATGTGCAAAACCTGAAACAAGAACATGTGGTCATCCCCTGTCTGCAATGTATGTTTCGCTAGAGCAATATAGTCAAAACCCTGCCGGGTGCAGTAGAGATGGTCCCTAATACATTCCCTTAGCTGACGATTTGTTTTACACACATAAAACTTAAAATATACTTGGCAATGGGCCAGATAAATCATGTTCTTAGTATTGCAGTCAGCAGTAACTCTCAACTGTCATAAGTGACCAGTCTCTGGGTGCTTAAAGTACTGGGACTCATCCACGTACTCACAAAATACACACCCATTACACTTCCTAGTACCTAATAACCTTTCTTTAGTTGTCTTGGGAACATACGGCTAGCACAACATTTGCTTCAAGGTCTTCTTATTTCTATAAATAAACCTGGGTCTGGACCCTACCAGTCCACTGATCCTCTCATCCACTTGCAGGATGCTCCAATTTTACTTTATAATATCACCGACTTTCCCAGTGTCCTTAGTGTATGACAGAACCATGGGTATATTGCCTGTCTGCTGCTGTCTATTTGTCCTAGACCTCTTTTCCCCTGAAAAATAGTGTCTGGCCCTATTATTCCACTCTCTAAGCATTTGTTCAGAAGCTCTATCCACCTCAGTTTGGGTATAACCCCTCTCTAGCTTAAACAAACAAATTAGAGATGCAGTCTGTATACCAGTATTGAGCACAACTTTGGATTGGAGGCTTTGAATTTTTCTTTGGGCGATAGCCCTGTAGCTACATATATTATTGAATTAGTTGGGTTTAGTTTGAAAAATAATTATTCTAAATTTAACAAAACTTTATATCATCAAAAACGTGGCACTGCTATGGTTGATCGTTTCGCACCAATGTATGCCAATATTATGATGGATTATTTTGAACATGAATATGTGTACAAGAGTGGTTTATTTAAAGAACATACATACCACTATTATAGATACAGAGATGACCTGATATTTATTTGTCAAGGTGAACATGAAGAAGCTAAAAAATTTGTTGGGGAACTAAATGCTAATAGGTTTGGCTTACAATTTGAAATTTCAGCCTGTGACTCACAAGTGTTTTTTTTAGATGTAGATCTTAGGGGAAATGTTAGATCAGGCATTACTACTACAGTACATAGAAAATTTGGTGACATTAACCATGTTTTACATGGTACTAGTTTTCATCCACCCCACTTAATGAAATCCTTGCCTTTTGGTGAGTTTACACGTATTAAACGGTTATGTAATGATGACATGTTTCTTGGAAGGGAATACGAGAAAACGACTAAACAGTTTATTTCCAGGGGATATGATGAGATGGAAGTGCTTAATTCCTTGTGTAAAATAAAAAAAGAAAATGTTAGACAAATGAGACATCCCATGGTTGTGTTTGAAATGGAAGACAAGGATTTATATGGTTACTACATATGATTTATTAAGTGATAGGGTGGTTAAAATTATTAAAGAAAATTGGAAATATTTATTTAGATTCAAAGAATTGTCAGAGTTTAAGTTGCCTACATTTTCATTTAAAAGGGATAGGAATAGCAAAGATGTATTAGTACATAGCAAATATATAGCCCCCTGTCAGAGTATACACAAAACACTTAGTCCCAAAGGCACACGACCGTGTGATAAATGTATCTCATGTGAGTATGTAGTTCAAACTTTTAAATACGTAAATGGCCAGAAATTTGATATATTGGGAAATTGTAATTGTAATACAGAATGTGCAGTGTATGCTCTGTGATGCCCCTGTAATAAGTTTTATGTGGGAGAAAGCAAAAGAACTTTCAAGCTCCGTTTACAGGAGCATATTAGAGACATTAAACATCAGAAAATTGAAAGCCCTTTAGCTCACTTTTTAGAATTTCATAGTAGTGATCCCACTGGTTTACAGGGCACCATTTTAGAGGAAATAGAAAATAATGGGGGATTTACTGATGTTAAGAAGACACTTTTTTACAAGGAATCTCTTTTGATTTTAAACTATGATACACTGACCCCTGCTGGCATTAATATGTCTTGCAATTATACGTTTTATTATACGGTATTAATAATTATTTAATTGTTTAATTGTACTTAATTAAAGTGTTTGATTGTGTTTTTTGCAGGTAGTTTTTACTCCATTGAAGGCATTTCATGCCGTGGTGCTAGAGAGAACACATTAAAAACTGCTCGTTGATTAATGGATTGTCGTATTTGTTTCTCTTTTCCTCTTTTGGTGTTCTTGAAATTAGAGATCTTGTCAAGTCCTCCAAAGCTAATTACAAAGCAAAAACAACCTCCCTAGCTAAGGATAATTAGAAGGCATTCTTTAACTATGTCCGAAATCTAAACAGGAATACCCAGCTATGCATTTTACTGGTTGTGGATGGCACCATCCATACTCAACCAGATGTAATAGCCAACCTGCTAGCTGACAGACTTGGAGCAAACTTCAGCCCCATGTACCCTCCAGTCATCCCCCAAAGTATACCTGCAACCATTCATCAGCCTATTATCTTAAGAGAGCAGGTCATCTTGGCTCTCTCCAAGGCCAAAAACAGGGCAACAATGGGACCATACAACAATCCAGGTTGCCTTTTAAAAACTTAAAACATGCCCAAGCAGACCCACTTAGATCCCTGTTTAACCACAGCCTGTGAACTGGCTATATTCTGGCACAATGGAGGACAGCAACAGTAATCTCTTTGTGCAAAGGGGGCCCATCAACTGACCCTAGGAATTATAGGTGCATAAGTTTGGTTAGCCTGATCTGCAAGGCTATGGAAAGAATCATTATAGACCTTATTAACAAGGATGTAGGTGATCTCCAAACTCTGGACCTAAACCAGTTCGGATTAGTTAAAGGTAGTTCATGCCTGTTAAACATGGTTGAATTTTTCAAGAAAGTCGCTGAAGCACTGGACGAGGGAAAGGCAATGCATACCACCTATCTTGACCTAGCCAAGGCATTTGACACAATCCCCCACTCAGGTATTATAGAGAAACTTTCCCATTTGGGAGCTAACCCCTACATTACCAGATGGGCTCACAGACAAGACACATACTGTCAAAGTAGGTAACTTCACCTCTAGCAAAAGACCAGTCACCAGTGCCATAGCACAGGGTTCTGTGCTGGGTCCTTTACTGTTCGGAATTTATTTCTCAGAAGTCCAGGCAAACTTGGATGCCCTGTGGATGACCATGTTCACTGATAGTTGCAAACTGGGAGCAATCACTGAGTCCCCCAGTTATGTTAATATACTGCAGACAGGGTTAATACAGATAAATGACTGGTGCTAAAGCCATGGATTAAAGTTAAATGCAAAAAAAAAAATGCATTATTCCATTTGGGAAAGCTGACATCCTGCTAATTACACTATAGACAGCACCCCCCTTTAGTGTATATCCAGTGGTATGTGATCTGGGTACTCTGATTGATAGCAATCAGAACTGTGACCACTATGCATCCACAGTAGTAAGGAAATCTTTCTATGTGACAGATCTTATAAGGTAAGGCATTGCATTTAGATCTAAAGATGTTATAATTCCATTATACTTGGCTCTCATCAGACCAATAATTGAGTACAATGCTCCCTTTTGCATGTACTTCACCAGACACCTGCAACAATATGAGAGACCCCAGAGGTTTCTCACCAAGAAATTACAGGGTACACAAAACGGGTCTATATTGAATCACCGAACACTTAGAAAAGTGAACGCTGATTCATCTACCCCATGTAAGTGAAAGCTTACAATCTCGAACACTCAGAACAGCGATTTATTTTCCTAGGGAAAAAAATTGCTGTTTCGAGAAACACACACACAACATACGCACACCACAAACTATTTTTAATGTGGGGGGCTGTGCCCCCCACACACCCCCAGTTAAAGATACCAACTCCGAGACTGCACTACAGTAACGAAGAAGGCAAAATACTGAATGCGGCTAAGCAATTTCTTTCCCAGGGAAAGAATTTACTTATATGCCACTTCGGTATTTTGCCGTTTTGCGCTATAAAGTTCGATCAAGATGCATTCGAAAGAATGCGTCTTTGATCAGCTAATAGGGAACCCACAAAACAAATTTTGCAAGAAAAGACTGAAAGCCCTTTCACTGTATTCTGTCTCCTACAAGTTGCTAAGGGGTGACCCGTGCGTGGCATACAGGCCAGTCTCTGACCCGGCCCTGATGGAAATGCTATACATTTGTAAATCAAACTGCATGAGGGTCACTCACTCACTCCAGGGTTCTTAACCTAGCTGCTGACATGAACAGATCATGCTGGAGAGATAAATACATTGCACAGAGATCACCACTTCTATAAAACAAGCTTCCAAATCACGTGACCCTCTTCAAATGTAACCTAGATCAATGGATGGGTGACCACAGATTTACTCCTGAGGTGGCACCTATGTCTCTCCTGGACAGAGAAAGTCATTATTAACTACCATAGACCTTACTCTGAGAACTTCACTCACCTAACCACCGACAATTGGGGCAACTTAGGATAAATATGGCTAGGCTTGTAAGTGCTCTAGGGCCATTAGGCTAGTAACCTTCTATGAACCTAGGAACCTATGAAAAGTGCTTCCTAAAAGGAAAAATACATTATCCTTGGGGCCTGATAATATACCTAGATACCTAATAAACAACACTAAAGAAGCACTTGCAGACTAACTCATTAATCTATTCAATCTGAGCTTAACAACTGTCTTTGTCCCACAGGTATAATGCACAACTGTGGTAATGCCACTTCACAAGGCTGGCTCCACCACTGACCCTGGAAATTACAGACCCATCAGTCTGAGGAGTCTCTTATAAAAAGCCATGGGACATAACACAACAGACATGATTAATAGCAATAATTGTATCAGACTTGACCCCCAGCAGTTTGGTTATGTCAAGGGTGGATCCTATCTGATGGCTTTAATAAACTTCTTTGAGTGGGTGGCACAAGCTGTGGACAGTAGGCATACTGCCCATAATGTGTATCTTGACCTTGCCATAGCATTTGATGCTATAGGTTCATGGGTGCATAGGAGGTTACTAAGCTATTGGCACAAGAGCCATTTTAAACCTAGCCAAGCTTATCCCAAATTTAGCAAAATATTGCTGATATGGTTACAGCAAGCATTCACAGGCTGCCCCTGTCCATTAAGGACATAGGTGCCAAACCAAGGGTAAATTTGTGATTTCCCATTCACTGGTCTGAGTTATGCTTGAATAGGGTTAGGGATGTGCTTTACTTCCAATGGATGGGAAACCTGTTTCAGAGAAGGGATAATCTTTGAGACATGCACCTCCCCCTCCAACATATTCTGTTTATGTAGCAGACAAGGTTTAGGTCCTTAGAATAGACTATACCTCATGCCAACATAATACACAAACTAAATGCACTCCACATTGACCCTTTTGTAGGTAGATGGATTGCAAACTGGTTGAAGGAAAGAACCCATACAGGGACGGTGGTGAATGTTTCTTTACCGAAGGTGACAAGTGAGGGTTCCCTGAGGATCTGTCTTGGAACTTCTGCTATTTAAAATATACTTCTCTGATCTCCAAATGGTTAACCAAATTTGCAGATGATTGTAAATTGGTTGTTATCGACAAGTCCCTCTCTGAACCGCAGGTACTCCAACATGAGCTTTCATTTGTTAAAAAGTGGTGCACTAAAAATGGGCTCAAATTAAATACCAAAAAGTGCAATATTGTTGTATTTGGTAAACAATCCCTCTTCCTCCAGCTTATAGTATAGACAACACCTCACTTGAAAAAGAAAGTTGTGAGAGATCTTGGAACATGGATGCAAAGCTTCCTCTCATTTGACCGTCATGTTGCAACAGTGGTAAGGAAGTCCTTTTACCTTGTGCAACTCATTGCAAAAGGGATATATTCAAGATTAAAAGAAGTCCTTACTTCCATGTATTCTGCATAAATTAGGTTTATCATAGAATACAATATGCCCCCTAAGGGATCTGACTAGACATATTCAGCAACTGGAAAGACCACATATGTTCCTAACAAGAAAGATCAAGGGATTAAACACCTGAGCTACCAGGACAGACTATAAGCTATCCCTGTATTCAGTATTCTATAGATTCCTTAGGGTGATATGTCCCTTGCTTATCAGGCCAAAAGGATCCAGTAATATCAGACCTTTCATACCTTCATGAGTCAAACAGTCCTACTAATTCTAGGACTACAAACCTAAATATATACTTAAACAAATAAACAAAACAAGGTGGATATATATATATGCCCAGCAGTGCCTACTTCTCTGCAACAAACTTCCTCTCTAGATTAAGCAGTGAGATTCACTACATGCATTCGAAAGGGGGGTAGATAATTAGATGGGCATTCATAAATTCACCTCTGCTCTGACTGGTTTGTCTCTTCTTGAGAAGGGTGGGTGGGTATTGGCAATCTGTTAATGGCCTCCTGACCCATTCACCTTGTATTTCTTATGATTTCTAAAGTAACTAGTCATTGGTAAAGTGTTCAGAGCTGGTTACCTGAATGCTGTTTTTAGCATTATAAGCAACTGCTGATGCACTTATTATAACTGAATACATAATTATGCAGCTTCCTTTCTTAGAATGATTTATTTTATAATTTGCTATCTGTTTGGTACAAAGGTGTACTATCATCTTCTCAAATGATTTGAATTAAAGTGCAGTAATGCTGTTCACAGTGTATGGTACCCTCTGCTGGCCATTATTCTAACATGCATGTTTTAGCATTGTGATTTAGTTTGATATTATCAAGAAGCTCAAGTTCAGGGTAGTTTTACTAATGATTGTTAACTGTAACTTCTGGTCTTTACCATGTTTACCAACCCTATATATACTAAATTAAAGAACAGAACAATTAGTAAAGCAAACTGACAGTTTTGCTCATAGTAAATATTATGACAAATGAGTGTTGTGGACCGAAATGCATGCTACAGCAGACCTTCAGCAGTTAAATAATCCAAATTTTGGAATTTTCTGATATTTTCTGGAAAATAGAAAATCACTGTCTCTGCTCATGAGCATAGTTCTGTTCTGACTGTAACATGATAATATGTTGCTTTTTAATCAATATGCATGCTTATACATAATAATGTAAAGCTTCTACTGTTAACTAAGGACTGGATAGTATATTATTACCTGCTGAACTTGTCACAAGATAGATGGGTCATGCAGGTACATGCATCTAAGCAGATTTCACTTGGAGGATGAGCCATGTGCATTTACCAAGTGCTCATTGTGTTTGCATCCATCGAATTTTCTTGGTAAATTGAAGACATTGGCTAAAAAGTGTTTCTAACACTGGATAGTATTTTAAAATGTAGACAATTAATGCTATAAATACAGTGTCTCACACTTATCCCCTTGCCTTATTTCTCATGCCAAAAGGGCAGTGCATTGATAAATGTATTAAGAATTTAAGTCTCTCTTCATTTTTGTGTATCTGTTCACATTGCTTGAAAAGTTTCTAACATAGAGTTGATGGGAAAGTTTCAGTGAGTCTGTGTTTTGTTTATTTATCTGACTGCATTCAAGCAACACTGATATATTTAAATTCTGTTTATTTAGAATAATGCACAACATTGTTTCACAGAAACTATCTTATAACTTCATAAAAATAATGGCCTGTTCTCCTCTGCTATATTTCTGGATCTTTCTACGGCTTTTGACATGGTCTCACACAAACTACTAATCTCTCTTCTCACTAACCTATCATTTTCCCAATCAGCTACTGATTGGTTTCACAGCTATCTAACTAGCCGCCAACAATCAGTTGTCTGGCATAATGACCTATCTCCTCGACTTCCTGTAACACTCGGTGTCCCCCCCCCCCCATTCTCACTCTTTACCAATAATCTATTCACAGCCACCAAGCATGCTTCTCTTATACTGTATGCAGATGACACCACCCTCATGTGCTCAGCCTCAGCTATACCTGAACTTCACAAGATCACACAAGAAGCCTTTTCATCTGTAGAAAGCTGGCTATCTAATCCCTAGTTATTACTCAACCCAAGCAAGACTAAACTCCTTATCTTCCAACCCACTAAATCTAACCCAGTTATTCCCCGCTTTAATATTCTAGCCAAAGACAATACCATCCTCTTCCCAACAGAACACACCAAACTACTTGGTGTTGAGATTGATAACAATCTCAGGTTTGACACTCACATTTCTCTTACCATAAAAAAGGTTCACAGAAAACTAGGTGCATTGCACAGAAACAAGCGATTCCTCACCAAGACAGCCAGAATTTCTGCTGCTAATTCCCACCTATCTCCACTTTACTCTTTGCCTCTCCTATACTTACCTACCTTAGACAAACAGATCTAAACAAGCTCGAGGTGTGCTACAAAAAAATTGCTAAGTTTGCCACGGGTGCATCTTATCGCAGCCACCACTGTATCTCACTTAGAGAACTTGACTGACTTGATCTCCCTCAGCTTCTTCACCTGAATCAACTCTCTCTCACCCACAAGTTTGTAAACCATCCTCTTAAAGTCACATCCCTTCAAAACCTTCTCCAGCCCTACTGCTCCACCAGACCACTACACTCCAGCAGCAAAAATCTACTTCTAGTGACCAAACCCAAGAACTCAGCAGGAGAAGCACTATTCTCCTGCATCATATCCAGATTGTGGAACAATCCCCCCCCCCCATCACCACACTACCTTCTTGCAATCACTTCAAGACTGCACTAAAAACTCACTTAAAAAGTCTCTGGTTATGCCCATGCACCAATCCTGACTAGTAACCCTCCTTTTACCTCCCCTTCATCTCCCCTCCCCTAGCCACCATGCCTCTCACCATCTGATCATTGCATTCTTTCCTCTGCAGGCTCTGGCTCACCCTTTACCCTCCCCTTCCCTCCTCACTCAATCTCTCAGACCTGTTATAACATGCTTAACTACCTCACTTCATCTCAACTCCAAATACATATCCAGCTGACTTACACCTAGCTTCCTCTCACTACCATGTATACTACTCACTCAGACTCCTCTCTTACTCCTCTATTTTCTGCTTCTGTCCCATTAGCCCTTTTAGCTTGCTCCACCTTCGTGTGGAGCATCTGCTTTATATCTGTTTGAGTTTAGTGCAATATTTGTATATAAGCTTTAGGTATATGAGTTTAGAACAGTATCTGTTTGAGCTTAGTACTATCTGTATATACATCCTAACTTTATTCCTAGCCTCTAGCTAGATATTGGTATATCTCTTCATTACTAGGTTTCATATTGTATGTATAGCTAATGTTTGCTGCAGTATGTATTATTTGCTATTATATGTATATTCAATTGTTCTTCATGTACTCTGATACTCATTTATTGTTCTGTGGAGTTTTTCTCCCAATGCCTCTGCTGAAAAAGGACCTGTGGCCAGTTGGAATTTCCCAGTAAACAAATGTAAATAAATAAATAAATAACTTATAATCTACATGGTAATTACATCAGTTTTTGCTAGATTGAAAGCTTTCATGTCTATTTATCCTTTCAAATCCTGTTTCTGTTCTAAGGCACCTAAACATGTTAATTTATAATGGGATACATGAGGCAGACTTTGGAGAGACAAGAGGCTCAAAGCATGCAGGTATGGAAGAGCTGCACTGGGGTTTTGGGGGTGCAAGCGGGTGTCAGCTAGTACAACTTCCAAGTGCCTGATGGAGAAAAGAACAGTATCATTCTAGTGCCAGTACTGGACCAACTATCTGCAAAGAAAAGGCTTCTTTATGTGTACATTTATAGGAAAATAAAAAGCCAGCCTTCAGATGGCTGAACCAGCATTCTGTTCTCTATAACATGTCATCTCAAAGACTTCAGAATTTCAAAATGGGCTTGGTAGCATCACAGCACCTGGGTCTATATCATACTGGCATGAAATGTATTATTTAAGCAATAACTGATGATGTGGTATGGTATATTGAAGATTTACCCACGGTTGGTGTGGTTTAATCACGAGGGCGAAGCCCGAGTGATTAAATAAAGCCAACCGTGGGTAAATCTTCAGTATACCACAACCATGGTGTCAGTAATTGCTATTATACAATGACATTATTTAAGAAAAAAATACTTTTCTTAAATAATGTCTTTGTATAACGGCGCATTACTGTTCTTCCGCTGGTTGTGGTACACTGCTTCCCTGTTTTGATGCAGTGAGCATGCGTATGGGACATGCATCCCATGCATACCCAGTACATCAATGCTTTGAAACGGAAGCAACAGAGAAAAGAAAGTCTTCGCTGCTCCGTTTTTTTTCTTTTTTCTTTTTTTTTTTATTTGTTAAAAAAAAAAAATGTTTTGAGCACTTTATACCAATGGATAAAAGTCCGGGTGGCCAGACCTTTTTCCATTGGTATATTGTGGGATTTACAACGGGCACGCTGGCCAATCAGCGTGCAAGTTTTGGAATATTAATGGGGAGTCATTGTATAATAGGCAATATTTGCCAGCTTGGAGCACCAGTAAATCAAGGCTGTAAGTACTTGAATCAATATGCTACTGATGCCATACATACTGAGTACTTACAAAATTAACTTGCTCTAAAGAAATGCTATAAATGAATATGATGGTGCTCCATCTCAAGGATCCTTGGTGTCTAGACGTTACAAGTAACAGGGGCAAGAGTCTGTGCCATTTACTATTTGGAGGACAGGGTTGGGGATGGGGAAAGGAAAACAACTGTGATTGTAAAAAAGCAGTGGTGGAATACAATACCGCTGCAAAGAAAATGTGTGATTTTTTTTAAGTAGCAGATAATTGCCTTAACTTAAAACAAAATAAATAAATAACATACTATGATGCTTATGTCACTGCAGCCATAAGTGAAATGGTCAAAGTGTGAGTTCACACATCTGCAGATAGATACACAGATGCACATATATATCACAATTGCCCCACCATAATTAATATATGCTATTACTTATCTATTATTCATTGTTGTCAACTGCCCTGTAGCCAGAGCTTAGTCCTTGAGCCAAAGAAATCTTACATTATTATACCTAACCATAAAAATGGTAGGTCAGCTGACGTGCCATATTATAGGTATAAAGACTCTATTTCCTCTTGTGAAAATATGGGAGATGTATTTACAGATATCTAATGACTTGCATTCAGTGTAATGTCCTCCTATCATTTGTCATGATTTTCAACCTTCTCAATGAACTAAACCTGCTCTGCTTGTTTTACATACTACACATGCTTGGCAAGCTAAATAATGCAAATCTACAAGTTTGTTTTTTTCTGGACTTGTCTAAGGCTTCTAATACCATATTCCATCCTATCTTATTCTCTTCGTCTTGAATAAAAATTAGTTTAGCTGTCTGTTAAGTTCATAGTGATTCTACTCAGTCTGTATACAGGAGTAATTCTTTTCTCAAATTAAATTCATTAAAACAGACACTTCTCAAAGGCCATTCTGAGACACTGTTGTTTCAATGTATTTGTCAACAACTTGCCAGCCAATACATTCATTGAAGCTGGACATTTTGACCCCAATGCAATTGGTTACACTTTCATATTAAAATTTACATTTATTGTATATGACAATAATAATTGGGCAGTCTGACCCTGGACAATTTGACCCCAATTAAATTTAATATCAGCTTTGCACAACTTAATATTTTAATCAGGAACTTTACATGGGAAGTTTATATATTACCTAACATTTTAAACATTAAAATCTTAAGAAATTAACAATATTATTTTATGTAGATATAATGCTAATTTTTAAACATATTATTTATAGACCCACTTGACCAATGACCAATGGGCTGTCTTTAAGGATAAGAGATGGATTAGAGAGGTGGTAGCTTCGGAAGGGACAACTAATAGTGCAGGAGTGGCTATTATTATTAAAAATCAGTATAAAGAGAAAATTCTAGATTTTAAAATAGACAAAGAGGGAAGATGGTGTTATGTGATTCTCTCATCTACGCTTTATGATAAACCTGTGGTACTTCTTAATATATATGCCCCATGTACCAATCAACAACTTTTTATAGCATCACTTTATTTTATCCTGAATCAATATAATAATTGTTATATAATAATAGGAGGTGATTGGAATACATATCAAGATCCCAAATTAGATAAATCAAGTTCACACAGGTCCTTTAATAATCAAGCAGTGATAGCATTAAAGGAACTAAAAACAGATTTTAAATTATATGACCCATTTAAATACTCAAATAATCAAATAAATTCAAATAACTTTACATTTTATTCAAGTTGTCATAAAATGTGGTCTAGGATTGATTTTTTCCTAATTTCAGATGTACTAATTACTTTAGATCCCTGTGTATCTATACAAGCTCGACACTTATCGGATCATTCTAGAATCACGTTAAATTTTAACAAGGACACTAGAAATAGTATGCATCATAGAGGTTATAATTGGTCTCTAAATCCGTATTTATTAAATAAAGAAGATATAACTAAAGAAGTTCAAGAGACCTTTAATCATCTACTAGTTAATTTCTCTAAACACCGACATCCATCTGATATAGAATGGGCAACGACCAAAGCACAAATAAGAGGAATCTTTTTTCAAAAGGCTACTTATTATAAGAAAATACAAATTAGAGACATACAAGAAATGGAAGCTAAAATTAAGTTGCTAGAGCAGGATTTAATTGGGAACTATAGTAAACAAACTGAAACGGAGTTATTAAAATGTCAAAGAGATCTTTTTTTACTACAAAATAGTAAAATGTCATTTTATGAACAGAAAATACTGGTAAAATACGCTAATCATAGTCAGACCCCATCAAAAGCACTAGCTTGTATCATTAATCAATCGAAAATACCTTCTCAAATTTCTGAAATACAGTTTAATAATAAAAGATATACCAATACTGAAGACATTATGAATACCTTTGAATTAATATTCTCTCAAATCTATGGCGAGCATCAGGAATTACTTATAAATAAGAGTAATAATGATTTTCTGCAGAAGATTATTTTTCCAAAAATTGGTGATGAGTCACATGAGAGTTTAATCAAACCAATTTCCTCTGAGCAGATAACTGATACAATTTATAATTTGAAGCCACATAAAGCTCCAGGATCGGATGGTTTGACTACTGAATTTTACAAAACTTTTTGCGATATATTGGGTAAAATACTTCCACATGTATTTAACTATATAATTAATAATAAAATTAATGATCCGCACTTTAATGCTTCAAAAACAATTCTTATACCTAAAGAGAATGCAGATCTTCAAAATCCGGATAACTATAGACCCATTTCACTTTTAAATATAGACATGAAAATTATAGCATCTATTTTAGCTAATAGATTGAAGAAGGTAATTAACCTAATAATATCTGATGAACAAGCTGGTTTTATAAATGGTAGACAAACTACTGATAATACGTTATCACTTCATACACTAATTTCTTATGCCACTCATAGAAATCTTAATGTTTACGCACTCATAATTGATGCTCAAATACCTTTCGATAGAGTTAATTTAAAATTTTTGTTTGATACTTTATCATATTTCAATATACCCCAAGTCTTTATTTTAACATTAAAAAAGTTATATAATAATCCCTATAAAACTTTATATATTAATAAAAATTTCTCAAAAAGAATACAAATTAAGAATGGTACCCGACAAGGATGTCCGCTATCTCCTATATTATTCAATTTATACTTAGAACCACTATTTCTATATATTAAGCAAAATATTTATCATAATGCTCCAATAGTATATGGTACGAAAATATCCATGGCTGCTTTTGCTGATGATCTTAATATTTACTGTACGACGCCTGTTTCAGATACCAAGAAAATAGTAAAAGCAGTGGAAGATTTTGCAGAAATATCTAATTACAAAATAAATGAAAAAAAAAACAAGTTATTTCCTTTAAAGGCGCCTACACCCTTTTCGCTTTTACCATTGGTAGGTCAGTTAAAATCCGAAGAAAAAATAAAATATTTAGGTATTCTTTTCTCAACAGATAATAGAGACTTTTATGCGAACAATGTTAAGCTAATTTGGGATCATATATTGTCTGATTTGAAAAGATGGAATAATCTGAAATTACCAATAATGGCAAAGGCTTCAATTATTAAAATGAATGTACTCCCCAGAATATTATATATTTTTCGAGCTACTCAAGTCTCAATTTCTAGGAAATTCTTTAAACAACTTCATACGGAATTAGGTAGATTTGTATGGGAACCTAGAAAAACTAGAATATCTTATGATAAACTGATGACTCCGAAAAATAAGGGTGGTTTAGACTTACCGAATTTTGAAGCATATTATTTAATAATAAATGCTAATAGAATTCTAAGAGTGGTTAACTTTGACATGTCCAGTACTAAATGGTCACCCAAGTGGTTGATTCTGAATTACAAACATGCTGTTAGATTGGGTATTCATTTTAAGGCATTACCTTTTTTTAAATAAAGATACCTTTAAAATGTACGCTTTGATGGAACATATTAGATTATATATAATATCAATACAAAACCTGTTTAAATCACTAAATCTCTTACAGTATATGATGATCTTCCAACCATTTCACAAGAACCCGAATTTGAAAATCGGTAAGCAGTTGATAGATCTTAAAAAATTCCCACTTATAATCGATCTAACCATACTTAATTTATATCCTTTCCTTGGTATCTCAATACACGACTTGTTAAGAGAGATGAACCTTCCTAACTCTTATTTAATTATAATGAGACAATTAAAGGATCTTTCAATAAGTTATTTTAGTAATTTTAAAATTAAAGAAGAAGATTTAACTATTTATTTAAACTTATGACAAACTCTTATGCAGGACTTCAAATATATAACAGCTTCATATAATTTGATAAAAGATGTGAAATATAATAACCAAATACTCTTATCCAAATATTGGAAGGATAAATTATTACCGATTGATGATAACAAAATATTGAAAGCAATTCATTTAACCTTAAAATCAGTATCTCTTCAAAAGCTATTATTTACTCAGCTGATGATATTTAATAACGCTTATTACACTCATCTCAGTCTGCATAAATTCAACTCTAAAAATTCACCTAAATGTCCATATTGTATCGATCAAACGGCTGACCTTTTACACATGTTCTGGAGCTGTAAATGTATATTCAAACTTTGGAATTCTTTAAAAATTCAATTACAAAAAATGGGTTATCAACAGTTTACACTTTCTTGGGAGTTTATGATTCTTCATATTCCTCTGAATAACTTGGACAGATCCCAAATGATCATACTCATAAATATGTTCTTGTTAATGAAGCTTTATATAGCTACAAATTGGCTGAATCCATCTCAGACTTCATGGGAAAACTTTAAAAGTGTAGCGATAAAACATATTTTAGCACATACATTACTAATTAAAGATCATAAGAAAAATATAAATAATACAAAAATATGGGAGCAAATCTTTAATTTTGTGTTAGCTTAATGTTCTAATCCACTTTTCCCCGGGAAGTACATACTTAATATGGAGCTTAGTATGGATAAGCCTTATATTGATACTAGATTTTTTTTTCCTTTTTTTTTCTTAATACCCTTTTAGAATTTTATCTTAATGTATAATGATCTTATGTAACTGTTGGAAGCATTCATGTATATAATGTACATATGTTGTAGTATTGTATTAACAATTGGAAAAGAGTAAAGATTTATTATTGAAAAAAACATTATTTATTATGTAAACAATTAATTTAATTAATAGCAGTTTATAACATGTTAACAATAAAAATATGCACAAGCACTTTATAATGTTTTTTTTTTTTTGCTCAAATTGTCAGAGATGAAAAATATTTCTTTTTTTGAAATTTTATTATGGACCAGCAGGTGACATTAGTGCCACATGTTTAGAGTGCTATGGTGTAACTAGTTTTAATTTGTTTTGCCTTTTTATGAATAAATACACTGCGGCTTGTATGGGAGTATTACAGAATAGTAGCTCAAGATGGTAACAAACTTAAATAATTCTGAATTTATTTCTATGTAACAGTGGTTGTTTGTATGACATTATGATGGCTGTCTACATTTTGAAATTTATGATCTCATTGCAATGCAGATATTCCTGGAGTTTCAGTTGTTTGTCTTTTCGGCTTTTTCCTGGTAAGGGGTCACCACAGCGGAACTCCGGTCTGCTAATGATTGGCAGTAGATTTTTATGAAACGCCGAGGCGCCAGCTCGATGCCCAACCTTCAATGAAGGCATGCCCATTTACGCACGCATGTCTTTCGAATGCTACCCAACCCCGGGTAGGACATGCAGATTCCACACAGAAGGCACTCCCAAGCCACACCAAGAATTGAACGGGAGAACCTCTTGCTGTGAGGTAACAACGCTACCACCGTACCACCGCAGCTGTATTCCTGGAGTTTCAGTATGATCTGTTATTTCGTGATTCAAACTAGTGTAACCGAAGTATTTTCATTTATAATCTCATTGCGATGCAGGTATTCCTGGAATTTCAGTATGTTCTGTTGTTCCATGATTCAAACTAGTGTAATTGAAGTATTTTCATCTGTATTTAAGGGTTGTAAGTTGTTTTAAAGATACTTAATGTGGTACAGATGTAACCTTGAAATCTGTTAATGCTGGGGTCAAAATATCTGGGGTCAAAATGTCCTGTACCCTCCATTCCTTGTTTACTAATTCAGTACACAGATGATTAAAAACAATCACTGAAGTCATGGCTCACCTCCAGGCTTCCTTTATTAATGACCAAGACTGGCTGGGTAATTCAAGATTATTTCTAAATGCTATAAAAAAGTAACTATTCATTGTAAATGACATATGGCCTGATTGCTCCTCTGTCTTCTGCATAATATAAAAAGGTAGACAGAGCCCCCACATAAAAGCATAGCAGTGGAAATGTGCATGTAGGGAATGAGGAATTATATGAGGTAGCAGTTCCAATTTCTTTCTTTCTATGGAAAGTACTTTTGCATTTGAAATGTTTAAATTTCAAATGTAAAGCATAAGGTTTACATTTGGAATCTAGTTTGTTCAATAATGTGTGCCACGACTAAATGCAGTAATAGATAAATGTAGTAAATGTAATATGTGTCGACCAATGTCTGTCTCAATTAATAGTAATAACAGTCATCTCTGTATTTACATCTATCTGTATGTGTGTATCTCTACATGCTTACCCGTGTCAGCTTGTTGCTCCGCCTCTAGTGCGTTTACTACTATTTCTGAAACTGGGTGACTGTGTAAAGGGAAGATGCATTTTTTTTATTTCTTTCTTTTCTCGTGTTTGTACAAACTTGGATGTAGTATATTTTAATAACAGGAGTGTGGGAACAGAGCTTCAGTGTTGGGGTATAAAAAGCCATCCCTTGTAAAAAATATTTTTAGTAAGTTTTATACGATATCATCAACTTCCATATTCTGTTTTGTTACTGTGAGGTTTTCATGTTTCAGTTATGATGTTTTACAGTTTCTACTATCAGAAACCCATCCTTTTATTAAAGCGACATTTTTTAGAATTTTAAAACAAATGAATGGGAAAACAAGGTTTTCTGAGCACCTAATGTTCTGGTATTGCCATCTGGTAAAAGAATAAACTCAGCATGTCCTCCCCTCAGTCGAGTGGCCTCCAAAAGACTTGTGTGAATGGGCGTGCCTTCACTGAAGGTTGGGCATCGGGCTGGCAACTCTGCACCATAAAAATAGACTGACAATCATTAGCGGACCGGAGTTCCACTGTGGCGACCCCTAACCGGGAAAATCCGTAAAGACCAACAACAACTAGCAAAAGAGTTAAAGAATGTCCACCACGTTCATTCATAATACAGACTAAACTGATTTTATGAGTCATTTGGCAACTTCATAGGTTCACAGGTTCATAGGTAGGTACTAGGCTATCAGCCTGAGGCATTTATAAGCCTAGCCAGAATGTGTTGGCTTTCACCACCCCCTTAGATTAATTCCCTGTGCCTCTGTCAAGCAGACCCACTGAAGTGATCCCCGAGGTAAACTTCATGTTTCCCATCCACTCGTCAAGATTTCTTTTGAAGAGTGTTAGCAAGGAGCTCTGCTTGATGTAGATTGGGATCTTGTTCCAAAGCATGAGAAGTCTCTGGGAGAAGAATCTATCCCTCCAGCACATCCTATTTGTTGTTGTGGTGAGGTTTAGATCCCTAGAGCGTGTGGCTCGCAGGGATAAGGTTTTCTTTAGGTGGAGCATGTCCATCAATTCTGGCTTGGACATGGCCTTGTATGTCAGGCAGAGATCACCTCTGAGTAGGCAGTATGCAACCGAGTACAGCTGTAATTTCTTCAGTCAAGCTGCATAGGGCATATGTTTGAGGCCAGTGATCCTCTTGGTGAGGTACTTTGGTGGCCTTTCCAGCTGTTGCAGGTGTCTTGTAAGGTACATCCCAAATGGGGCGTTGTACTCTATGATAGGTCTGATGAGTGATGAGTAGAGGGGTACAATGACCTCTTTTGATCTGGCAGACTAAAGTATTCTTTTTCAACATCTGCAAGACTGATGCAGCATATGGATCCCCAAGTACCATGGACTATTCTGTTAACCAGCATCTTGTATAGATAGTCTGAAATCCAAATGCTTGTTTTAACACATTTTTGAATGTCTGCAGTATACACTGATGGTTCCGCCTTCCTTTAGCCGACTGTTCTAATCATTCTATAATTGGTGCAAGATCCAGACTTCACTAGCCTCGTTGAGAGTACCCCAGTGCACATTATCTACATATTCATTCCTCATTTGGGGTTGATGGCTTGATGCTTGGGAGTGGAGTAGTCTGCAGCTATTGTGCACTGTCCTACCCCATACCCCCATGGTTTGTGAGTGGAGTAGTCTGCAGCTACTGCACACTGTCCTACCCCATACCCCCATGGTTTGGGAGTGGAGTAGTCTGCAGCTACAGTGCACTGTCTTACCCTATCCCCCCATGATTTGCTTAGTTTACTATGTGCTACTTTCAGGCAATACATACGTACTACCACATATGCTGAGTCTCGTTGATGAACAGAGCACCACTGTATGCTCCTTCTGTCAGGTGATACACCTGCACTACTGCAAGTGTGAGTAATTCCATGAGCTGAGCCTCCACCCTCCCTCAAGATGGGAGAGCTGACATTATCTGCTCTCACCCATCATCTTCTGCCCGATTCCTCCAACGGCTGTGCCACTAGTGAATCAAGGATCCTCTGTGGTGTAGTACAGATCACATACTTTGTGACTGCTGATGTGCAAAATATACTTTCTTCACTTCACAACAAAATGTTTCCCATAAGAGAACTGCTGTCATTTCTGCCCAAAAGTTATAGCGAGTAACTTTACCAGTTTGTTTGCTGAGAATATATCTCTCAACTGTCCGATTTTTGCAGAATAACCAGATTTTTGCCTCATATTTTTACTCTTTTCCACATAGAATTTATGCTTTTCGGACAAATGACTGAGGACTAAAATCACTAACTAATGACACACATTTGAGTTTCAGAATTCGTATCTTTTAGAAAATGCATACCAACACAAATCCTGTTATTCTAGCAAGTTTATAAGAGCAATATTTAAAGTCTTTCCCTGTTTTGGAGCCTTTGCCCCCTCAATTATTTTAGGTTTTGTCCAGATTTCTTTTACTGAGGTTGAGTGGCATACGTCAACTGCATTAGGCCAGAAAATATATTTGCAAACCAGCTCAGCTTTTGCAAAACATCTAGAAACAAGCATTCTTTCCTCTTTTTCCATCATTGTCACAACTCCTTTGATGTCACACCAGGCAGTAGGGGTATGGCATAGTTACTCACCAAGTAAGAGATTTTACTGTTGTTTTGGCCTACAGCCTGTTCTCTTACGTGTAATGCCTGTGATTTCTAAGCTGTATGTGAGTGAGGATTTGCATATAGACTGAATCACTATATTCTGCCAGTTCACTACTGTTCTTAGGCACTACGTGTATGAAGTACTTTGAGATAAAGAAATTGCTGTAGAATAGTGAGGTAGGATTATCTATTTTGTTTTAAATGACTTCTTTATGCAGATGATCTGGTTTTCCATCATTATGTACCATCACCAGCAAACATCAGAACAGATGAATAAGATGACATACACAATGTTTTTTATAGCCAAAGGATAAACAAGTGAGAATAAACACCAACAAAACAAGGGACATTTGTTTTGTAACTGGCAAGACTGGCCAATGTTTCAGGGTGGGAAAGTGACAAGCTTGGCCAAGTTTGCAGCATCCTAAGGTACTAAATGCCCTGATCTGCACACCTGGAAGCTTTCAAGACTAAAATTACAGCCAGCTCAGAATATGCTGGAAGATATCAAGAATCCTAGATAACAGACTTATTTGGCCGTTGACAAGAACTGTATAATTCAAGTATTGCTGAAGGCAACCTAAGTTCATACATTTTAATTTCCTATGTATACACTTGACCAGAACTTGCATGCTTCTAGCACCATAAACCTTGCAAACCAGTAATTTTCTTCTGTGAACAGTGCATAAATATTTATTTGTGAAGCTCCATCTTGAACAAATGAGCACACACTTGTAAAACACATCAAGCTTGATGCCAAGTGACAAAGGTGGGTAGACATTGTTACATGGATCACTGCCTTAGTTGTGCAACACCTCATATTAATCTTAATTTTAATCTTGATACTGTTTGGATGACCTCAGCACCTAGAAAGAAATACCATTGCTTGATGCTAGGCAATGCTAAATGGCTACCAATACAACAGTGCCGTTTTGCAATTTGGTATTTAAGCTGTTCTACAACAAACACTGTCTTTTGGTTCAGAAAAGGAATATTGGAGAAGAATGTTACTGCCTACATTCTGGCCATTCAGAAGCTAACAAATGGCAGAAGCTAATAACTTGCCTCAGAGCCAGTGACAGGACATTTTGATAAACTGCAACCTGGGATTTCCTTATCAACAGCAATTGACAGGTAAAGCTGACATCCATAGTTGTTTCAGACAGGCCTCTACAAACACATAACTGATAGATCCTAAAGTAGGTATTAATTTACAGGGAAAGGGGTTTTAAACAGCAGTGTTTATATAGGGGGCAGGCAGCAAGATCTATAACCTGTGGTAGGGGTCAGTGTATTTCAGAGGAAAAGAAGCACCTTATCTCACTGCTTCACAAGATCAAGATGCCACCTCCATTAATGAAGAACAGCAAGATGGTTAACTCAGTTTATATTAAGTACATACTGTGGTTAAACATGGCATCCCCTCTAACTCTAACTCACTCCAAGTATATGACTGGGTGATACTTTGGACTCAAAATAAGTGGTGAAAGTTTCATATTTGCTGTTTAAGTATTTTAAATATGTAATGATTATTTTATATATATTTGTCAAAGCTGGTATATGGCGATTATCACACATAGACAGCATTTTATGTTTAATGTTTGTTTTCATATAATATCTACTTTGAATTATTTTCTGTATTACAGCTGCTTTGTGTCCTGGCCATGTTTGAAGATGGACTGTTACCTAAGTAAATGAATAAAGACATGTCCAGTAAGCATATGACCAGAATGTTGACTGCATTTAACTCAGTAAAAAAGAACACAAGCAAGATGTCAAGAAGAAACTCACCATCACCATCATCATCATCATCTATGCTGTTGTACTGTATACCATTATGAGTCTAAAAAATGAGCAATCTTCTTCTGCTGGCTTTTTCCCAGTTAGGGGTCACCACAGTGGATTACCTGTCCGCTCATGATTGGCAGTAGAGTTTTATGGTGTTGAGTTGCCAGCCCGGCACCCAACCTTCCACAGAAGGGACACACACTCACACCTAGGGCCAATTTAGAGTGTCCAATCCACCTACAGCATGTCTTTGGGATGTGGGAGGAAACCGGAGCACCTGGAGGAAACCCACGTGACCACAGGGAGGACATGCAGACTCCACACAGAAGGCACCCCAGCTGAGGATCGAACCAGAGAATCTCTTGCTGTGAGGTGGCAACGCTAACCGCTGCACCACGTGGCCACCCAGTCTAGAAAATGAGCAATATTTGACAATAATCAATACAGAGGTTAAATAGTGGGTGACAAATAGTATTTGTGCTGGTATAGTGATATCCAAATGGGGCAGAACTGCTTTGTCCCTCCCTCCCTCCCAAATTAATGATACCGTGGTCTGCACTGCAGAAGCTGGATTCATGTCATAAGCATGGAGCAGCAGTACTGATAGGATGAGAATGTGATTTCACAGCATGTACATTCTGAGATTATTAGCAACAAACAGCAAGTATGTATAATGTGTATGACTATAGTTAGCAGTCATCTGCCATATGGAGTAGCATGAAGCAAAAGGTTTATCTGCAAGTCATAGCTGTCTAAGAAGACAGTGTTATTCCTAAGCAGTTTAATCTAATTACAGGTATTTTGGTATTGGGACAGCTTGTGGAGAAAGGCATGCATGACAGGTAGACAGCAATGGACGAGGGGTCAAGTGCAGCACAGGGAAGGATGCAGTAAGGTGAAGCCTGAGAGTGTGCAGCAAAAGTAGGAAGGAGTACAAGTAGGATGGAATGTCACATGTAGGAAATGTAGGAAGTGAGGTAGGAAAGGGCAGCCATTATGGAAAAACAGACTTGGGGCTAAATTAACACCTTTTCCAAGGAAGGCAGCAGAGACCAGATTACAGAATAACTGGTCATAGGGCTTATACTTAGTAAGTTGTGGGAGGAGGTGCCTAATGTGGTGACTAACTGGGACAGATGGATACATGTTTTGATGACCTGTTGGAGGATGCAGCTGATGTGATAACAAGCAAAGCTTGGTACCTGACAGAGAAATACTATGATAATGAGTCAGAAGCAGACTTCCCTGAAGTGGTACTTGCTGCCAGCAACCATTACATTCATGAAAGACAGTATTAGTATGTATAACTGGCTGTGATAGTGGAAAGGAAAGAAAGGTTTGGAGACACCTGGTAGACAGACCCTCTCTTATATGAGGAGCAGGCCTCATGCTAGCCCTAAGAGGACATTGCTACTCAAAGCTGGGTTGGAAAGGCACAGCTATGTAACTACACTTTTACACTAAGATGGAAGGGGTGATGGTGTGAAGAGTGGCTAAAGATAGATGAAGGCTGCCATCCTATCCAGATAGAATTTTGCAGATAATTCTGTCATTTGTAAATATGAATGTAAACTACAGGCTTGTTATCTTAAATGTAAAGAAATATTGTTAAATGTGGAACTGGAAATAAATGTGACAACAGTGCACTCTACTGACTAAAGTAAAGCATGTGGTGACCCTTTGATGTAGACAGTGGTGCCAAAAAGTCTAGATGAAGAAATTATTTCTCTTGTTTTAACCAAGAGTTAAATTGATAGATTTAAACATGCAAATGTATTTTTATTGCTCTGTTCCTGACCAGCTTCAAGATAACAAAAGGAGATGTTAAGAATGTAAATGCAGTTTCTGTGTAGCCTGGGAACCCCAGGAAAGTGTGAAGAATGATGTAATGTAAATCAGAACTGCAATTTCAATTTAAACAGAGGGAACCAGGGAGGATTAAGCATTTTTGTCTTGACCATCCAACTCATCAGCACTCTGCCTGTTTTCTTATGTAAGTTATCTTAGACTTGTGTTTTCTTTTAGAAATAGCTAGAAACTAGAAAGATTAGATTGTTTTTTCTGTGATGTCAGAACTGTACTACTGAATTATTTTAAGTATTTCTCTGTGATCTCTGAACTCTTGACTAGCACTTTGTAGTAAGAAGTATTGTCTTGTGTTTTTATTATTTATTAATAAATATTTTAAAACCTTTCAACTGTGACTGTTTTGTGTAGAGATAATTGAAGCTCCAAAGTACATTGCATGTATATAGTGATACTGTACAAGTCACTCTAAATAAGCCTTGACTGTTTAGTCACACTTACCAATTGGATAATAATATTACAAAGTAATAATTGGACACCCTTTTAAGGGCCTTTGAGTAGCTGATAAATATTAGCTGGGTGGTGGCAGGCGGTACTACCATATAGTCTGGGTAATAGGGGCACAGCTGGAGAACCTGTGCCAGCCTTTCCCAGGAGTGTCTGTGTGGTTGTATAAACTCTTATCTCAAAGTGTGTGTGTGTCAGTCACTTGGCAGGGACACAAAGCACTGGTGGGATAGAGAGGGTGCTGGAGATTTTATCTTGCCCAGCTGGCTGAGATCTGGACCCTATAGCTGTTCCAGTGGGGAGTCTTATTGGGGACCTGGAGAGCAAGGGAGTGACCAGCCCCAGACTGACTGTGTTCTCTGTGTGATCTTAAGGAAAATTGCACTTTACTGTGTGTATTTGTTATCCTATCCTCATATATGAGACACCCTATCTGGTGTTAGTGGTGAGGACTGAGGCTCCTTGATTGCTGGGCCAGGGCACAGGCATCACAGATGGTACCATGAAAGCAGAAGAGATTGATATGTACTAGACAGCAGGAAAAAATGCATATGGAATGTAAGAGAAAAAAACAAAGGTGACTCAGAACATAACTCGTTATTGTGGAGTGCAAGGATTTAGTGTGGATCTCTGGATCTGCTAGAAGAAGACTTGAAGTTCTCAAGATCCTGAGTGAAAAGGGACTGGGTTTGACTGAGGTATTGGACCATGTGGGATCAGTTAACTTTTGGTCTTCTCTATGTTTGTATTTACTTGTACTTTTGTCTGTTTGGGATGCTTATTTTAAATAATACCTTTATCCCATGGTAAAAACTACTACTGCACTGGTTACATATAATTACTCTGTGACACAATTATGTGCTCTAGGATTCCTTTTTCTTTGTTTACTCAGTAGTACTTTTTAGTATTCAGAAATACTATAATTCATTCCTGACTATTGTGGTCTGCTCTCGTCTGTTTTCTCTTACTATCTTAAAATCCACTTTGGCTTCCTTTTATTGGGTTTGTTTTATTTCTTGAAATAATACACCGCTGTTTTTTGGTCATCCACAAGAGTCTCATAATATTCAGCCTAAATAAGAATTAATCCTGGACATTTTGTGTATAGTGCAACTGAAACTAGAGATCTGTGTAACTAGTAGCACAGAAAAAAAAAAAACAGCTTGTCTGTTTATGTGGGTTTGGTGTACCCCGATCATAGTTGTCTTCTACATCATGAACCTTAATTTCTTAATTATATTTCTGACATTCCAATTCCCCTGTGCATGTGTGCAGAGGGGAGAAAGTGATGGTCATTTGACAAAACTGCCCTCTGTAGGTAAGGGAGCTGTTTTTTGTATATTTTGCACTCACACTTTTTCCTTTCATGACAAACATCGGACATTGTCAGATGGCCCTCCAGGAGCCTAACTGCCCTTCCTAGACCATCAGTGGATGCTGTAAATAGTTCACATGCCCATGCATAGCACTATAATTAAATATATATTCACAGGCCACCTTTTTTAAGTAAGTCAACTTTTGGTAAAAAGTGGGGAATAAACAGGGCTACAAAGAACAGTTTGATAATGCTGATAATCAAACAATGATGAAAAGGGTTTGTCTGTGTTCAGAGTAGAGTGACTCACTTGCTGGTTGGACCGGACTGAGCCTGAATCACATTTTACAAAACATTACATTTCGTTTTGGAACCACTGGTATGACTTTATATATTGATCTTATTGTTCTGTAGACGCTTGAGCCTTTTGGTATTTGAATCAAATTCTTCTTCAGTTTGAACAACAGATGGTTCATAAAGAGCTGATAAAAGGCAAATTAGTTCAAGTACTGCAACATATTTTGCAATCTTTAGTCAGCTACTGCTGCAGCTGATATTATATTTGTAGCAATAATTATTTCCATGTACCTTCGGATATACACATCATGTGTTGTCCCATTGTACTTAAGGATGTTTATTCTTAGCCTGTGTCCAGTAATGTTCCAGATTATACTTAAGGATGTTTATTCTTACCCTGCGTGCAGTAATGTTCCAGATTATACTTAAGGATGTTTATTCTTAGCCTGCGTCCAGTAATGTTCCAGATTATACTTAAGGATGTTTATTCTTAGCTTGCGTCCAGTAATGTTCCAGATTATACTTAAGGATGTTTATTCTTAGCCTGCGTCCAATAATGTTCCAGATTGTATTTAAGGATGTTTATTCTTAGCTTGCGTCCAGTAATGTTCCAGATTATACTTAAGGATGTTTATTCTTAGCCTGTGTCCAGTAATGTTACAGATTATACTTAAGGATGTTTATTCTTAGCCTGCGTCCAGTAATGTTCCAGATTGTACTTAAGGATGTTTATTCTTATCCTGTGTGCAGTAATGGTCCAGATTACACTTAAGGATGTTTATTCTCAGCCTGCGTGCAGTAATGTTCCAGATTATACTGCTCTTCTCTGAGTCTACCCCCATACAGCTTTCTTCCAACAGTGTCAACAAGTATGGCTACTACAACAAACCACACACTCCACCATTACCATGGTGATCATGCATTCTTTTGCTTGCTCATTGTCCTTCTGAATGACAGTGTAATGAGTAGTCATACATGGGAAGGGTTCAAATGTGTGTGTACATTGGGTTAGTGCATAGCAGGTGTTAAGTTGTCACACTCAGTGCTACTGTCACCAGCACTGTTCTTCCCAAAGTCTATAAAAATAAACCATCAGACAGTAAAATCTAGAAAGAACCACACAGACACAGATCAATAAGAGGTCAGCAATATTAAAACCAATCACTTGAATCATTTATGTATTGAAAAGGCATATATAGCAAACATATTTAGGCATTAAAAAAAACTCCAAATACAAATACATTAGATTTGGCAAACATTTCTTACATTTTAAAATGTTTACAGTTCAGAACTAAATAATGGCACATGCTTAAAGATACAAGTTTAGTATGTCTGAAGGTAAATAACCAAGGCCACTGTAACACACACATCTCATGGTAATTAACCAAGGCCACTGTAACACATACATCTCATGGTAATTAACCAAGGCCACTGTAACACGACACCATCTGTGTCAGGCCAGCAAATAAATAATAATAATCATAATAAAAAAAACCCTCCCCGCCATACAACAGTTTGTGTAAATACAGCAGTGGTACACAAGTAATCAATTTTTTGTGGTAAATTATCCTCACACTAGACAAATGGACATTATAATATATTAATAGTGTTGCACCTCATATAATAAATTTGGTCTCAATTCCCTCCCTCAAAGTCATAAAAATAGCAGATTATGTGCAAATACTCAGAAAAAAGAAAAGTTCAGTAAAAAATATAGAAACTGTGTTAAAATGTTCAAGATCTAGTGAAATGAAGTAACTGGTATTGCCTTTAGGCATGAGCCTTTAATATTTTGTGTAAATGGGGTGCATCATAACTGTCAACTGTTGAGATTTTGGCATAGCACTATGATTTCTGACCTCAAATTTAAGATTGTTCCTCCTAGTTTTACTGATTATCTTCATAAAGGTAGACCTGCTTAAGGGTACTTACATCATTAAATAACTAAGACAATGCAAAGACTCTGCCATTAACTATATGTGGTCTGTTTCTTGAAGACCTTCAAGTGGCCCTCTTTTCTTGGCCTGCTCTTTGATTTTTTAAGTCTGTACTTTGACTGATAATGCTCTGAGTTTGAGAGGTACATTATGAAAAGACATGTTGAGTTAAGCAGTATCATATATTATTTCATCACTAACAAGCAAGATACATACTGTCTTCCACTGCTTCATTTAAAGAGCCGAGGCCTCATCCAAACTTCCAAACAGTGATACTGATTCTTACAAACTTATATGCAGTAATAGGAACTTACATAAATAGGTAAAAACTTCAGCAGCATCAGATACAATAAAAGACAGGACTGACATCACAGCATGCATGTTGCACTAACATTTATTACTGAATGAGAAACCATAACTCCTTTCTGCTTGTCCTTTGCTGAAGTTTCTTGGCATACGGCATCTGAAATTGTTCTCACTTCTCATTCAAAGGTAATAGTTTGGAAAACATACTAGGTCCTACCCAGAGGCCATGACAAAACAAACACTAACATAATGTCCAATAGCATCAAGAACTGAACACTGAAACAACAGTAAAATTAGTTTTCACAAACAACAAAGTAACATTTTTGGCAGACTGAGCTCCCCTGCACCCAAGTTTTTATTTAACTGTACTGATTTTGGACTTGCATAACCATGGAGGAAGGATAAATAGCAGAAGGGTGCTCTCTATTTACAACACTCCATTGCTGAAAATACTATAAAACCTGCAGCTGCTGCACAAAGTCAAAACCAAAATGAAACTTCCCATTCCCTCACTCCCAGTCCATGAAAGTTTAATTTATATAATCCGGACCAGAAACACTGAAGAGGCACACTCCAAAATCATACTTAAAACAAAGATAGTCATCGCTGGTGATCTTTAATGTTTCTTGTCCAATAATTATGCATTTGAAAATGCTGCATATGAGTAAACATTATGTTCCCACCCAACCATTACAGCTTAATCTGTTCGTTTAACAAATGAAAGCGTCTGGCAATCTTATCTATTTATTTTATATTATTTAGCATTTGTTGACCTGGAAAGTCTGACTAGGACAAAGCCTATTTTCAGCACAGGCCTGGGGAGAAACGCTCTGCAAAGCACAAGACTGCAAAGGACAGTAATCGTAAGATACCTTCTGTCTGTGTGTGCTGCAGACCAGTGTCTATTTAGTGGATACCATTTGTGGTAAGGGCAGGTAAATCATGGGCTGGTACTACATCCCATGTTCTACATGCTAATCTCCAAAATAATAGAAATATCTATCATACATACACATTTTTATGGAGCCAATATGACTTTATTAATAGCGACTTAACACCACACTGATATAATCTACTTATGTGATATTTGCTATTATGTATACTGGTATATCCACTGCTCGCATCAGTGTTATCTCCACCTGAAGTTTACTATGTTCAGAAAGTACCATGACAAATGCTGAATTTGCTTTGCATGTTTGTGCATTATTTCATGTTCTACAATATATAACCGATCAGTGACCAAATTTTTCATATGAATTTTCAGCATATATTCTGCAGATACACCCACCTCATGTGTCATTCTGCATAAAGATATGTAAATTGCACCTCTACATTGTTTCATGCATGTTGTTTATGTAACTCTTTGTATATCTGTTGCTAATTTAAGGCTCAGGTTGTGGCTGAAAAAAGTCATTGATCAGCTCACTCACCCAGTTAAACAAACAAAGAAATAAAATAAAAACTATGTTCACAGGAGAAACACTAATGGAGGCCACGGAAATTGACAGGGATGGAAAAATAACAGTATGGTTTACATTATTATAAGGAATTGCAGCAATGAATTGATTGTCCCACAACTTCTGGCCATCTAAATATGGTGCACACAGCTGTGGTTTTTTTATTTTAGTCTCTGTCATTAAACTATAAATTAAAATAATATTTGCTTAGTATGCAGAAGCTACAGCCAGACTTTGCACACTATACATCTATATGTTATTTATTGACTTGTAGTCATGGATCCTTGTTATTATGCTCCAAAAATGGCTAAAATGCATCCTGGTCCCACCCCCAGATACTGTTGACATTGAGTCTGCACTAAAGCAGAGAGTAATGACCAATACTGACCAGTAAAGAGCAGCAGCTCCTGTTTCTGCCTCTGTTGACTACTAAGGTACAGACAGCCATTTTGAATTAACTTGCTTCCCTTAGACAGGGAATATGTAAGGATATCAACCACTCCTCACTTCTTCAAAGTCATCACAACATAGCGCATTTGTTTAATCTTTTCATTAACCAGTAGTACATGGAGCAGATAAATCTCTGTGCACTACAAAGAGTTATGATCGGATCTCCAGTTGTAACAAAGTATTATGTGTTTTAGATATGAATAATGAGATTCACCTATCGAGCTTTGCTCTCAAGGTGAATTTCTTGGCATTCATGTTTTAAACACATAATATTTTATGATTGGCAAGTAGATCATTATCCTTTATATTGTTGATGGGTAAGACAGGATTATGAAAGCTATTTTGCAAAGGCTGCCCAGGTGAAAATATTTCCAAGTAGTATTTCCAGTCTGTCATTTCCTTGCATTTCCCTTTGACATTCCCCTTAGATATACCCTCCCTCAGCCTTAGATGGACATGTCAGTTCCAGTCAGAAGTCTCTTTTGACTTAGCAAACCACAACTTACAATGAACAGAATACCATAAACAGCTTACTGCCTCCCATTCTATCTTTGTGGGATAGTCAGTAATGAATGTTCTAAAACTTTTTTGCAGCATGTTTTAAATATATATATATATATATATATATATATATATATATATATATATAAATACACACACACACACACACACACACACACACACACACACACACACACACACACACACACACACACATAGAACATTGAAGGTCACTTTCTGTGATTATTGGCTAAGCTTGTAAAAGTCGGAAGACTGATTATCTAGTATTACAGCAATAATCACCAACTGGGTGTGGTGTATTGAAGATTTACCCATGGTTGTTATGGTCACCCTCGTGATTAAACAAAGGCAACCGTGGATAAATCTCCAATGCATCACACCCAGGAGCTTGTTATTGCTATTATACAATGACATTATTTAAAGAAAAAAATTACTTTTCTTACATAATGTCTTTGTGTAATGGTGCTGTAGTTTTCTTCCACTTTTTTCATATCCTGCCTCTGTCTTGATGTATTGTGCATGTGTATGGCACTTGCGCTCCCACGCTTATGCAGTACATCAGTGCTTTGGAAAGTAAACAACAGAGAAAGGAAGATTTCCGTTGCTCCTTTTTTTCTGGACAGTTTAGAGGTATGAGAGAAAAAGGGTAGAAATTCAAGGAAAATCAAGTACATTTCTTTAGTTTTGCATAACGTACCTGATTTTCCTTCTATTTTTTTCTGCTCTCTGTACGTACCTCTCAATTTCTTAGCTCAAAAAAAACTGGAAAGCCTTAGCATATATTAACAGAAGAAAGTATGGGAGACTGTACTTTTTTCTATTGGTATATTCTCAATTTACAATGGGTACAGTGGTTGGGATGACCAATCAGCATGCATGTTTTTGAATGTTAATAACCTGCCATAGTATAATTACCTATAAACCTATTATAATACTCTTTTTATGCAGTGAGTCCACCTCTAGGGAAGAGTAAGTTTCCATATGAGAAGTAGTCTTATAATATAATTCCAGAGTGGTAATTCAGGCTAAGATATGTTCTAGGGTGCGTGGTATGTGAAGTACACCTGGAAGAAGCTAAAATGAAGTGCTTGCATAAAGCTTTTCCAATGGTTAAATGGTGATACAAAACTGAAAACTTGACAATAATGTACAGTGAATATTCAATGTTATGAAGTGCACCAGTATCTTAAGTTACAAAGTGCACTACTATCTGAAATTACAAAGCACACCATTGCTGCCATGACTGCATCCTTGAGAACTATATTATCCCATTATTACAAATGTAGCAAACAGTTGCTACAGGTACTACCCCACCTACACAGAGCATTACAGCTATCATGTTTTAGCTTAAAAAAAAATCTTGTTTTTGAACTGTAGCAAACTACTTGCTTTGCTACTAATGTAGGAAGCAGTCGCTACAATTTATAGCCTGCTTGCACAGAGTGCTACAGCCCTCAAGTTTTAGTTAAAAAAAGATAGACCACACACGGAGTGCTACAGTACTCAGGTTTGACTGCAAATGCAATACTGGCTTTTAAAAAGCTGGTATTGCATCAGGGAGCTATTGGGATCAGCAGATTGTGCCTTACTACACTCTGCACCCAAGACAGTTGCCCCTCTCAACCCACCCTAGCTATACTATTGCAAAACTTAACCAATATTCATTTTCATATCTTCTCTATTCATTTTCATGTCTTCTCCCCAGAATTTACTAACAGGGAGAGTATCTCTTCCATTTTTTGGACATAAGCTATTAATTGAGATTTTATGTTGAAAAGAGAGAGACAGTTACTTGTTTCCTAAGCTTGGACAAAAAAATCCATCATCACCTTGGCAAAATGGCTGAAAAGCTGTATACAGTTTTGCTGCAATAATAAACATCTTGCTACAGTAGCAAAAGCTAATTCAATTCAACAAGAGCAGTTTCTACTTCTACAGCATTTAATGAAAATGCAGCACTGGATGGTATAGAAGATTATGATCAGTTTTCCGATAATAACCAACCTATTATTTGTTTGAGGCATTGAATACCTATTAGACATGTCTTTGCACCATCCTTTCCTTTGTGTGGCAGTGTGAAGTTTATCACAGCTTTTAAAGCTGTTAAAGTACTTATTTTGCTCTTATGTGAAGTCAATACACTCTGAAATAAAAGTCTGACCCCTTTGTTGTAAAGGTGCCTTTGAGTACTATATTATTGAATATGAGCTGATCCATAATTTGCAGTGATTGCTGCATCTGATGAGGATATATTTGTGAAACAAGTAGCATTTCTGGATTTCCAAGAAATTATATAGAATAGCCTTATTGGATTGTCTGAAATACTCGCTGGTCCTGGTCTGTATTTATATTGTCACATAAGATGATGGCACTGAAATTTGCCTCTGAGTGGTAATGAGAGAGGTGAAAGGACAAGAAGAAGCTAGGATTAATTTGGAAAAATGCACTTTGCTGATGAATCCTGTCTTGTGATTTAGTGTTACAGTCATCATGAAGTAGATAGAGTCATTCCTAACAGAATTATAATGCCAAGGTAAAATACAGTCTGAGAAAAATGCATCTAATTTTGATTTGTTGCTCTACAAAACAAGGCAGCAAATAGACTTCTAGAAAATGTTAGCTACTTAAGGAATACTGAATGTGAAAATGGATATTTTCAGATCACAGTACAGTGGCTTGAAATGTTTTCATATTAATAAAGAGCTTTAAGAAGCAGTCATGTTTTGTAAAATGCATCCAACTGAGTTTTTTGATGAAGCACTCAATAAGGTAAGTTTTATTTTTTACTGTAGTAAACTTTGTATGTATTCAGTTTGAGAAGTTTGCAAACTGGAAAGAATACAAAGACATTATATCAAAGGATATTCTGTCTCAAAAATAAGCCTTTGAGGCAAAAGACTGGCTACTTTAAAGCTACACTTGATTCATTATATATAAACAGAGTTGATTTAATATTTGTAAGGATGAAACTTTGACATCAACACTAGGACTATAATTCATAAGTCATTATGTGAGGACTAGAAATAATAACTGTATTTAAAAATGTACAATGCATCTGTAAAGGATTTTTCCATACGACAACTGTTAGATTGTAGAATAAAGTTTCCATTTATATCAGGCATTCTGAAAACTTAAAACTGCAGATAGTTATTCTGGACACCTGGCTTATCAGGGAAGGATTAAACGAGTTGCCTTTGTTGACGACAGATTATTGGTCTGGGAATATTCATAAACACCAAACCATTTTATACAAAAGCAGAACTATAGATTTATTCATCTGCACACCAGACATGTATCAATACAGCAGGGTAGCAGAATGAACAAGGCTGACAATATATATTTTATACCACTAATCATGAATGCTGACTGCCCAAATATATATTGCAAAATTGCCTGTCATGGCAGTTATCATAGAGAAATGGGCTCATGTTTCTAATGGCATTCTATTTTCATTTTAATAATAGAAGTCTTACATAATTGTTAGACAACACAAATAAATTATGTTAAAATCTACAGAAAAAAATCAGTAATGAATGTCAACTGTAAAAACATCACTATCACTGATGTGTAGAGTAGACTTATATGGCACAGAAATGTTTAATCCTGTGTGAAATCATTATCCTGTATGGGAACGTTATTGCAGTGACAGCAGGAGTAGTCATGTGATTAGTCATGTCACATGCTGCACTGGAAAGCTTGACAGAAGTCATAATGTATTTAAGGTACATCATCAGCCTGCAGAGGTAAAGCAATGCATTATGGGATGACATGAATGAAGATGTAGACACACACACACACACACATGCAGGACAAGGGGTACTGATGGAGAGATGAAAAGTCAGCAAGCAAAGGAGAGTAGTAGTGCTGAAATTTAATTCGTCCTCAAGTCTTGGTGAGTACCTTCACAAGGTGGACCCTGTTTTTCACAAAACCTCACCAAGGCGACACTGATATATAGACTGTGTTTATATAGCATATATCATGGACAGAAGTAAGTCAAAAACAAAAAAAGATAGCTGGGTGCACAAGTCCCAGAATAAAAAAGTGCTCAATCCTGGAGGATGCATTGATGCCAGGACTGGAAGAAATGATAGTGTAGAATCCTCAAAATACAGAAACGTTCCTACAATGGGGCCAGACCAGGCCTAGGTGGAGGATGGCCACTGTTGTAGAAGGAAATAGTAGTTCATGAAAATGACAAAAGCTGATAGGCCAAAGAACAACCATAAAGAAGACAGAGTGCACTATTGAGGATAAGAAGGAAGTTATGTATTGCTACTATTATGCAAAAAGCCCAGAATTTCCAGACATAGGATATACAAAATGATTAAGAGAGAAATTAGAGGAAAGAAAAATACTTTGCAGGAAAAACTGTCAGAAGCTTCAAATAAAAAATTGTGTTCATTAATACAACAAATTTTTGAAAAAAAAACAGCATACAGATCAATAAATTTTTATCTATTTGAAAAAGAAGCACCTGTGGAAGTGAGAAAATATAAATAACAAAACCTAGAGATATTTGAAAAATGTAAAAAAAGAAATATGGACATGGGAAAGAAAGAGAGATTTGATATGGTGCAATATTTATGCAAAGGAGAAAGCCAAGTTAACTAATATAGAGGAGGCAGTCTCAACGATATTCAAAGAGAAATACAGGCAAAGGCATACAGATAAGGAACATTTCACAATAAAAAGATTAATAGCACAGAGATGTAATGTAGAAAAGATGATTAGTAAAGCAGAAGTTAAAGAAATAGAAGAAGTTATGGAGTGCCTGCAAAGTAAAGGATTTAATGTAGAAGGTCTAAAAGAGACTACATCACAGCATGATGGAGTGGGTCCCCAGAATAAGGAAAAACAAGAAGATCAGGAGACATGTGAAGAAGAAATATGGACATGGGAAAGGAAAAGAGATTTAATGTGGTGTAATATTTAGGCAAAGGAGAAATTAAAACTAACCAATACAAAAAGAGCAGCACCAAAGATATTTGAAGAAAAATATAGGGAAAGGAATTCGGTTATGGAAAACTTTACAATACAAAAACTAAGAAGACTAAGAGGAAAAGTAGAAAAAGAGATTAGTAATGGAGAAGTCAAAGAAAGAGAAATTGAGGTTATGGAACAGCTGCAAAGAGAAGGATTCAGTGTAGTAAATCGAATACAGAAAGCACCACAACAGGATAGAGCAATAGATATCCAAATTAAGGGGAAACCAGTGGAACAGGAAACAATTGGTCAGGTGCCATATTAAGATATTTTGGAGCCTTCCACAGGAAACCAGTATAAGTTCATGTGAAGGGAGACAGCAAGGAAAGGAACAGGAAACTGTGGAAACTCTGATGCAGTCAATGTTGAGGAGTGATAGGCCGGTGAGTTTCCATATGACAAAACAACAGATGACACAGGAAAAAATTGAAGAGAATGTGTCACAGGAAGATGCTATAGAACTTTCTATAGGATGCCTGCAGGAAACAGAAAACAAGGGATGTGCCCTCAGTATGGAAGAAAATGAGTCAAGAGAAGAGTTGCTTGATTTAATAGACAAAGACAGATATATCAAGATTAATGAGAGAAATAGGCTGCAGAAGGTTAATAAAACCCCAAAAGTCAGAAGCTTGATAAAACAAATGAACACAGTAATTAGGACTGAACACAGAGATCCATGCAATATAACAGAAGTAAACAGAATATATTACTGTGTGGCTAAATTAATAACTGATAACGTTCTACCACAGGAACACAGGGTAGCAAGGGAAAAGAGAGGGCAAAAGCGAATACCATCATGGAACTATCGAATAGAGAAAACTATAAGGCAGCCAAGACAAGAAGTATCATTGTTAGAAGATTACAGAATAGGGAATAGATCAACAAATATACTAAGAAAGATATATGTGATAAAAGCAATGTGCAGTATTAGAACAGACCAGGATCTATTGTGCACTATTGGAGATAACAAACTAAAAATTTCAAAACGGGCGGAAAGACTTAGAAGATACGAAGATAAATATAAGGGAAAAGCACAAAATAAGCAATTTATTGATGATCCAAAAAAGTTTCATAGAGAACTGGGAAATAAGGTAAAAGGAATTGAAAGACCACCAGAAAAAGAGGAAATAGATACATTTTGGAGAAGCATCTATGTAGATCCTGTGGAACATAACAAATATGCTAAATGGATAGAAGTAAAAGAAAGAATAAGAAGCTTAAAGGTACAGGATATGAAATGGGATGAAATAACAGCCAGAGAGATTGAAACAAAGTTGAGAAAAGCTCTAACTGGAAAGCCCCAAGCCCAAATGCAGTACCTAACTTTTGGCTTAAAGTATTAACTTCTTTGCATGAGGATTTAGCCATGAGTAAGAATTATTTATATGCACACCCCAAACACACACCGCACTGGATAACAACAGGAAAAACAATGCTCTTACTTAAGAGTGAACCTGCAAGCAACCCTAAACATTATAGACCAATAACTTGTCTTCCAACGACGTATAAACTATACATGGGAATTGATGCTGACAGAGTTTATAGTCATTTAGAAGAAAACTCAATTATGGCAGTAGAACAAAAGGAAACAGCAACAAAATTTTTGCTCGGATGGCAAGTGCAATGGCCCAAGTGAACAATACATCTCAAAACAAACGGCCAGCACCAAATGGGGAATAAAATAACCCTTTATTGTAAACAGACCGGTTTCGGCCCAAAGAAGCCTTAATCAATGTAAAACAAATATAAGTCCAAGTTAATCCTTTATAAATCATTGAAGCACCACACAATAACCAATCACAAACAATACCTAATTAATAATTAATTAGATTTACAAAAAAAACATTAAAGAATTTTTTAAAGAATTTTTTAAAATAAACCCTTCACCAAAAAACATATGAATCTAATCAAGACTGACTATATTACCAAGAGACAAAAACAATGCATAAATTATTAAGAATTACAGATGTTCATTCAGACCTGGTGGAAATAGTCCACCAAGTCTGATTATCCAACCTTTTTCCTTCCTAGTCAATATCTCATGCCATATGGCTTCAATAAGTTTATGGCCACCTACTTTTTCAATAATAGTGAATCAGAAATTAGCGTTACTATGCACAAGAGTATGCTTATACAGAGCATTGGTAATAACTAAAGTATAAGCATAGTAATGCTAATTTCCGATTCACTATTATTGGCAAAGTAGGTGGCCATAAACTTATTAAAGCCAGATGGCATGAGATATTGACTAGGAAGGAGAAAGGTTGGATAATCAGACTTGGTGGACTATTTCCACCGGGTCTGAATGAACATCTGTAATTCTTAATAATATATGCATTGATTTTGTTTCCTGGTAATATACTCAGTCTTGATTAGATTAATATGTATTTTGGTGAAGGGTTTATTTTAAAAAAATATTTAAAAAATTCTTTAATGGTTTTTGTAAATCTAATTAATTACTAATTAGATATTGTTTGTGATTGGTTATTGTGTGGTGCTTCAATGATTTATAAAGGATTAACTTGGACTTATATTTGTTTTACATTGATAAAGGCTTCTTTGGGCCGAAACTGGTCTGTTTACAATAAAGGGTTATTTTATTCCCCATTTGGTGCTGGCCATTTGTTTTGAGTAGAACACAAGGGCAATAAAACAAAGTCATATGAAACAAAGGATCATTTGTTGTTAAACAAAATTATAGTGGAGAACTGTAAGAATGGAAAGAATCTAAGTATGGCATGGATTGACTACAAAAAAGCATTTGATAGTATCCCACATTCATGGATAAAAGAGTGCTTAAAATGAATAAGATACACCCTAGACTGATTGACTACATTACAGTAACCATGAAACAGTGGCAGACCACTTTGCAATTAAGCCATGATAAAGGACAGATTATTATCCCAGGGATAAAAATTCAAAGGGGGATATTCCAGGGTCACTCTTTGTCACTGTTGCTACTATGCCCTGCCATTAATCCATTAAGCTGTTTACTTAACAGCTTAGGCCATGGCTACAATTTGGCTCCTAGAAAACAACAAAGTCTAATGACTTCTCATCTTCTCTTTGTTGATGATTTAAAACTGTAAAGCTCATCAGATGAGGAACTGAAAGCACAGCTGCAGGTTGTCAAATCTTTTTCAGATGATATTGGAATGTCATTTGGTTTTGATAAATGTGCAAAAGCAACCTTTAAAAAAGGAAAACTGCAGCACCAGGAAAACATCAGTTTGGGACAAGAATGTGATATAAAATAACTTGAGCAAGAGGGAGTGTATAAATACTTGGGAATTAATGAAGGATCAGCAATAAAACATAAACAAATGCAAATAAAACTCAGTAAGGAGTACTTTAGAAGACTTAAATTAATCCTGAAAACAGCACTGACATTGAGGAACAAGATCCAAGATATAAATCAATTTGCTCTTCCTGTCCTAACATATAGTTTTGGAGTGATTGACTGGCCCCAAAAAGTGTTGGATAGACTGGATATTAAAACAAGAAGGGTGCTTCATGCTTACCAAATGATTTATAAAAATTAGTGTATACCAAGATTATATATTCCCCATTCCGAAGGAGGGATGGGCCTCCTTGAAATTGATTACATGTACAGATCTGCAATTGTGGGACTCCACACTTATTTATAGACCTCACAAGATCCAAATGTAGTGAAAGTTTTGAAACATGAGGAGAATAAATCTAAGATGATGTCTCTGCTTAATTTAGCAGAAGCATATCGACGTCAAGCAAGAATGGAAATCCAACCAGAAGTGGATAAAAACCAGGCAGCAACTGAATGTGCCAAAAAACAAAAGAAAGAATATAAGGTGAGGGACCAGATGAAAAGGCAAGAAATGTGAAAAAAAAACCATAAATATAGTTGCAAGGTATAGAAAACTTCTGGAAGAGCATGATGTTGATCAAGAATGAACACAAGAATGGTTAAGGAGAGGCAAATTCAAACCAAGAAATGAAAGGTATATTGGCAGCCCAAGATAGTGGACTACGTAAACTCTGGTTTACAAAGTTCATTGAACATGTGGGAGGAAACAGACATATGTAAGTTTTGTAAAACTGAATTGGAAACAGTCACACACCTTGTTGCTGGTTATGACACACTAGTGGCAGAGGGACTGTATACTGAAAGGCATAATAATGTGGCGAAACTGTTACACTGGAGATTGTGCAAACATTATGGTATCAAGGTCGCTGAAAAACACTGGAAACATGAGCCACAAAGAATCATAGAAAATGATGAAGTTGATATCACAGGGGATCACCCAATACCAACAGTTCAAAAGACAGATGCTAGAAAACTGGATATAGTGGTCCAAGAAAAGAAGACAAAAGTAGCATTTATCATTGAAATCACCAAACCCAGTGACTACAGTGTCTTGCGTACATAGAGAGACAAAAAGTCATAAAATACCTGGATCTGCAGGCAGAAATGAGAGCCATGTGGAAGAAAGATATCCAGACAGTTCCAGTAGTAGTAGGAGGAAAGGGTCTTATAAAAAAGAATTTACAATCGTATTTATATATGTTATCAATTCATGTAACACCATACGGACTGCAGAAGGAGTCATTACTGGGCACATTGCGGGTGCTGCGAAGAGCACGTTTGGGTGACATCAAAGAGTGAAATAATACTAATTTCATGAACTTTAATTGTACTTTGACCTAGGATTGGGTTCCATTCCCGTCATGGTATTAGAAACCCAAAAGACTTGGAGAAATTAAAAATGGCACACACATATATATATATATATATATATATATATATATATATGCGGATCTACTTTCAAACATTTTATTACCATATGATCGAATTGCACATGATCGAGACCAAAAACCCGAATTCACAAAACACTGAAAGTTTACATGATTGAATTTCACATTGTCAAACACTATGATAACTACTAATGCCTACTAACTACTAACATCCCTTTAAAGCTTTGTACGTTGTACTTAAAGAAAATGTTGAACGTTACATTTAACAGTGCTGGAACTACCTAAAACTTGAATACAACAATGTTATTAAAAAAGTAAGGAAGTGCTTCTATAGAAGGCTACATTATTACCATTATATATTTCGTTAAGATTATTATTTATTAAAGCATCATTTCATCATTTCGAATTTGAAACAGTATTGCAGAATATGTATAGCTATACTTCAGATGAATTACTGAAAGCAAACGCTAGACTATTAAAAATGTAAAACTGTGGAATTAGTCTATTCGAGTTTAGAAACTATTTATTGTACACTATAAACTCATAATTTGCATGGGTGTGAACACTACATTGGTGATTTTGTAAAAGTCAAATCTACACTTCACTGGGTATGCTTTAGTGGGTGCCGTGGCCATAACTTCCATTTTCCTCAATATAGTGTGATCTCAGAGTTGGTATATTTAATTTGCAGGGGGTGTTGGGGGTGCAGGAGGGTACAGCCCCCCTGCAAAAATGTAAAAAAAAAAAAAAAATTCTGTTGGGTTGTGGGCATGTGATGGGTCTGACCTTTAAAATTTCGATCTTATGACATTCGGTATTTAGAAGTTTCAGTGTTTTGTGAACTCGGGAGCATAGATATATATATATATATATATATATATATAGAGAGAGAGAGAGAGAGATAAAATATCTCTCTCTCTCTCTCTCTCTCTCTATATATATATATATATCTGTGTGTGTGTGTGTGTGTGTGTGTGTGTGTGTGCATATATATATATATATATATATATATATATATATATACTGAAATTGAATGAAATACCCAAATATTGATGTTTACAAAGTAGACAGCAAAACATCAACTTTGTAAATGTTGATACACTACTATGCATGTCTTGATCGACTATCTTGATGCATGCAAAGCTTAACATTAAAAATAATAAAAAAATGTGTTTTTTTGCACCCCCCACATAGGGGGCTTCACTCTCACACACCCCCCTGCTTAAATCTGAGATTGCACAATCTCGAAGAAAAGACATATTTCCTTACCCTGAGATTTCTGCGATTTCACATAGCTGCTGATCATCTGTTTAGTTGATCAAATTTTGTCAGCTAAATAGATGTCAACTGAAGGTAGAGTCGGTCAGCTTCAGTCGACTCATATATAAGGGTAAAAAAGTCACACAGACAAACCACTCAGTAAAATGTATAAGAAAGACCCAATACAGAATAAAGAAAGGACAATAATGACAAACAGGCACCCTAATTTTTATGAACATCAGGCTTTGTTTTAAGCTCTGTGTTTTCAAAGTATGACATTATAATCCAGTTTTGCTGAACTGATGAGCTCAGAAAAAAGGGGAAATATAGCCAATCTACAGCTAGTGGGGGTCTGACTTTATTGGCCAGAATGTACCAGCAGAGACATAAAAAGTAAAAAAGTCACAGGCATTCAGAAGCCATGTAGCTGAAACACTGGTATGTCCATAAGGGGTGATTTGCATTAATACCATGGACCTCCACCACAGGAGGTTTGGAGTATTACACAGTGTATACAGTGAAGACTGTAGGTCTTTCTTGTACTATACACACACACACACACACATATATATATATATATATATATATATATATATATATATGTGTGTGTGTGTGTGTGTGTGTGTGTGTGTGTATATATATATATATATATATATGTATATATTTTATATGTATATATATATATATATATATATATATGTGTGTGTGTGTGTGTGTGTGTATATATATATATATATATATATATATACACACACACACACACACACACACACACACACACACACACACACACACACACACACACACACACACACACACACATATAAATCAAGGTAATATTCAATATCCTCTCATACAAAACCAGTTAAGTACATCACTGTGTAATACAACCAATCTATTTAATCTATTTATCATGCAGAGTATACAGCTTTTCCTGAGCAAGCTACTAATATTCAATACAACATTACTTTCCCTATAAATGCTGAAGCCTTTAACACGATATTTGTTTCATCTCTCATGTGTCGGTGTTTTGACATATGCATATTTATGTATGTAAATTTATATGTACACGTATATATGATTACATGTCAAAAACACAGAACATCAAACCCATGTACTAGCTCACAAAACAACAAACATTCATTGGTCAAGTGTACTAAAACATTACAATAACAAACAATGGAAACGACAATCCACCACTACTATAACCATACACTACATAAACATTCAGATTTACAACAAGCTACAGAGAACCATCTTTCACAACAAAACTGCAAAACTGTCACTCTTACAATAACATGCAAACAACCATCTAAAACAAACAAAAAAGAAAACAAGTTGCTTCATACCAAAAACTTCAATCCACCAAAAAGATATAAACACATACAAAATTCGTTACCTGAGGGGCACTATACTGTAGTCAACAAAATGGAAGTTGACTACAGTGCACTTTAAGAATCTACCACTGCAATGATTAGTGGCAGGTTAAAAAAATCAGCTGTTGAAAATAACTGCTTCAGAGAGAGAGAGAAAGTGTGTGTGTGTGTGTGTGTGTGTGTGTGTGTGTGTGTGTGTGTGTGTGTGTGTGTGTGTGTGTGTGTGTGTGTGTCTTTATATATAGATATATATATATATATATATATATATATATATATATATATATATATATATATATATATATATATATATATATATATATATATATATATATATTAATGTTATATTTAGCTGTCACTCTTGTAAAGACTCTGTGAATGTTTAATAGAATTAAACAGTTACTTTGCATTATTATAATTACACCAAGTATATTTGATGCCTTACTTGTATATCTAACTGTAGTTTGCTATCATGGCTGGAAATGGTCTATGGATGTGATCTATGCTACAATGTTTTTTCACCACAGTTTTAAGATCACACAGTGTATTAACATGCCATCATGCAAAATTTTTATGCAAACAAGTCCTTTTTTATTAACAAATGAATGCATTTAATTAATTTAAGTAATGCAGTTTGGCAGATTACCATTCCACTAAAGCTCAGGGATATATTGTGGATGACAAGAATGCCATAAAAGCAATGCACTAAGGGATATTGTAAGAGGCTGTAAGAATAGCCTTTCATTGGATACCATAAGGATGTGTAGGAACAGAAAAAGCAAAATACCAAATTAGTGGTCTTGTGGAATAGTGCGGTGTTTTTATCAAATGGAAAAGTACAAGTGACACAGAAATATATAAACAGTTGTATAAATAGTTTATAGCAGTGCAAATAAAGTGGTTTATTTAAATTAAGTAAGTTATTTGTTCAGTTGTAGCAGTTTTTTAGAACAGAAAGACACCTGGCTGTATTAGTGATAGCAAGTTTGTGTAATGAGATATTGAATGTAATATAAAAAAGAGGGTTGAGGAAATCCCAGACAGAGAGCATTTGACCTTTGCATAAAGGACTTTGTGTCCAGAGCAGTGCCTCTAGAAAGAGAATCAAACACACTGAAAGAAAACCTTGAAGAGCAAGATGGAACCTAGAGGGAGGCACCAAAAGAGACCGTTTCCCAGCAGTATGAAACTGCTGTGTATTTAATTAAATTACAAGACTTTATTTTTGCTTGGAAGAGCCTGTCTTATTGTAGTTTGTATATAATGTTTGTCTTTTCAGCTTTTCCCAGTTAGGGGTCGCCACAGCGGAACTCCGGTCTGCTAATGATTGGCAGTCAATTTTTATGGTGCCAAGTTGCCAGCCCGATGCCCAAACTTCAGCGAAGGCACGCCCATTCATGCATGTCTTTCGGAGGCCACTCAACTGCAGGGAGGACATACAGACTCCACACAGAAGGCACTCCAGCTGAGAATCGAACAGGAGAACCTCTTTCTGTGAGCAATAATGCTACCGCTGTACCACCACGGCATGTTGTTTGTATATAATACACAACATTATTTATATAAACACTGGTGGTCTCAGTTGCTTTAATCTTCCACACTGATGAAATGCACATTTTGGCACAAGATATTTATGACTAAGTCCTGTGATTATACATATTGCTGTCAATGCTGGTATTTTCCCAAACAGCAAGACAGTGAGAGGGAAAGAGAGGGAGACAGACAAAGACTGATGTGTTGTAGTCTATAAATTTTTCTGAGTAGATTTATATGGCAAGATGACTGTGGTAGTGCAGCTACTACAGCGCATGGCTGTAGCTGAAGACATGGTCATATAGGCTAATGGCTACTTGATGAACACTGCCTCTGTTAAAACAACTTACCCCAGAGGAGGATCTTGAGGTGTTATCTTATCACCTTTGAGCACTATGCCCAACAGGAATGATGGGACTGAGCTTACTGGGATAGGAATTAGTCTAATTAACTGAATAGCCAGTGATAACCTTTGGATACACAGACGGGAATGATTATCATGCCTATGATAAAGTCAGAAAGGCTTTAATTGCCAAAACTGGTCTTACTACTGAGACACATGATCAAAAGTTTCATAGCTGCGCATTTTTTCATTACAAAATAGTAAGGTCACAGTTGTGGAATTATTAATTTATGGTTATATCAGGCAGTTCAAAATAGGAATAAAATGGTAGAGGTGATAGTAGCAAATTCCAAAAGTCTTTACCTATTACTTGAAGAAAATAGGCAAGACTCTTAAGACTCTACAATTTTTGTTCTGCTTGTAGAAAGACTATGTCATGAAACCATGTATAAATCTGAGCAGCCTAAAGCTGTAGTCATACATATGCCAAATGCTGAGAACAAACAAAAAGTAATAGTTATATATATATACTTTGTTTTAAATGTGGAAAAAAGGGTCACATAGCTAGATTTGTACCAGTGATATAACAGTGTTAAACCTGTGAGCACCTTTGAAAAGCATGATAATATTAATGCTATGCACTAGAATATGGTCAATTGTTTTTAATGATGGTGGAGACAGCATTCTGTTACTGTGTGATTGTCAAGTTAGTTAAAAACAATGTCTTAACCGATGGCAGAGAACGGCAAGGACTGTGGGACTCATTATGGTAACACTTCTAAAAGGGCAGTATGTATGTATGTATGTATGCATGTATGTAAGAAGAAAACTATTACTGACAAAGCAACTTGAAAGTATTGTAAAGCATGTTGGAAAGCAGGGAGATGATGTGACTAGCCAAACTGAAAAGAAAGGAACACTTACTGAAAGAACTAAGGAAACGAAGTTAGGAAGTATGGAAATGCATCACTTGAGATGAAATCTCAATTTTCTGTGAAGTAAAAAAGAAAGTCCCAGAAATGGAGAATTCTATGCAATAGGTAGATGCTGAGAAGGAGAAATCCAAACTCATGAAAGTAAAAGTGAAGATAAATCATTTACAGAAGGAGGTGACACTAGAGAAGAAAAAAAATCTAGAGGGTGGAACTCAGTCTGATGCAGGGGGTGAGCCACATAAAGGAGAGAAAAAGGAGAAAGTAGCAAATACCAAAAGACAAATAGCAGTGAACAGAGACCTAATTATATTTCTTTTGAGCCAAAATAGGACTTAAAGCAAAATGAGGAGAGTTCTGTACATCAGATTCCTCTAGAAAATGACTGAGGAAAATACATATTGCAGAGATCACAACTGATATTAGATAATAGTGCTACACAAGGCAGAGGTTGCAACTGACATTGAATAATACTGGTATGATTTAATTTTTCCAGAAGAAGGGTTAGAGAATGAGATCCCAGTACCTGTGCTGTTAAGGGAGGAAGTATTTCTGTTTTCCTTGTGAAGGGCTGATCTTGAGGAAATCCTAACATCAGCTAAACTTCAGGGAAGCAAATTCAATTTTATAAAAGGAACAGTAGGAAACACTTTGAGCAGAGCAAGGAAAACTACAGGTAGGGTTGGAGGGGAAGAAGCTGAACAAAACATTCCTACTTTTTATCCATACTTTGAGTTGTAAAGTGACTTTTTCCACCAAATTAGGACAGAGATAAGGTAGTAGGCCAGTTGTTGGTACACAAGCCTTTCAGAAACTTAATAATGAGATTAGCACACTGCAATTTGCTAAGCAGACACCCAGGAATGGAAAAGAATAAATCACAGATCAAAAAAATGGAAGAAATACAGTGGCCAACATCAGCAGAAGCTGCAGTAACTTATAAACAACAAAAGGCAGGCACTGCCAAGAACCAGAAACCACTAGAGTGATACAACAAACACTTTTATTAGGCAAAGTAATAAACTTTAAGTCATAAAAATGCATTAACTTTATATCAGAATTTTTTTTGTCCTAAAACAACCCAAACTTTTATCAAACGATGAGGAGAGTTCTCCTAAAAATATTTTTTTAGACATTCTTTATGTTTTGGAGCTTAGAATACAACAGGTGTTGTGTGTTGTTATGGGATTTTTATTATCTTTATTTTTAGTTGGATAGGGTCATTGAATGTAGTTTTATATAGTTTTAAATAATCTTATTTGATTATTTTATTTATTAATATTTTAGGAACTATTTATGAACAGCATTATTAAAGTTTAAATGTAGGAGGTTGTATTATGACTTTTAACAATGTGCATTAATATGATTTTTTAAATGTATTCTTCAAGATCTGCGGTGGTGGTACTGCGGTAGCATTGTCGCCTCATAGTAAGACGCTGTCCGGTTCGATTCTCAGCTAGAGCGTCTTCTGTGTGGAGACATGCGTGAATGGGCATACCTTCGTTAAGGTTGTGCGTCAGACCTGGCAAGTCTGTACGTAAAAATCTACTGCCAATCATGAGTGGACCAGAGTTCCGCTGTGGCGATCCCTGACCGAGAAAAAGCCGAAAAACACGACAACAAAATTCTTCAAATATATTTATGTATGTATTTTTTAAATGTGCATTTTTTTATGGTTTATTTTATTGTGAGGGTTGGTAGGGTACAAATTGCTTTTCAATTGTGATTGGTGGCTCAATCTGTAATAGGTAATTAAGTTGAATAGGTGTCAGTATGTGATTTCTTTTGCATCTGATGAAGTCCGGGTTGTTTTAGGACCAAAAAATGAAGTGATAAAGTTAATGTGTTTTTATGACTTAAAGTTTTATTGCTTTGCCTAATAAAAGTGTTTGTTGTTTCACTCTTGTGGTTTCTGGTTCTTGGCAGTGAGTGCCTTTTGTTGTTTATTAAATCATAGATCTAAGAAAAGTTTTACTGTCCTGGAATAATGAAAGAAATTGAGAACTTCTGTGGTGGATGCCTTACATGCCAGAAGACATACCCATACCTAGGCTTTAAAAACCCTTTGATTCCAATGACCATCAGAGAGGCACCATTTGAACATATGCAATGGACATTCAAGGGCCATTGGTAAAGCCCAGCAGTGGGTTTAAATACAGTTTGGTTATTTTAGCAACTAAATACTCTAAAGCTATCCCACTACATAAAACTAATGTTAAATCTGTAGCCAGGAAATTTTTTTCCAGGGTAAGAATACCAATGGAAATACTCGCTGATCCAGGGACTCCCTTTAAATCCAGAATAATGCACCAACAGTGCCAATGCGTTAACATCAAACAGTTAAAAATCTCAGTATGCATCATCCCCAGAGGTATGGACGGATTTGTGAACCATTTTAATATGAACACTTAATTCCATGCTAAGAAAAGTTATTGAGGAATATGGCAAAAAGGGGAGAAGTTACTATCATGCCTCCTACTTGCCATTACAGAGGTGCTAAAAGTCTCAACCAGCATTAATCCTTTTCAGTTATTATATGCTAGGTACCCTCATGGACTATTAGATATTGTCAGAGAAACTTTGGAAGAAGAGAAATACCCATTTAAAAGTGTGATAAAACACTACTCCAGCATGCACAACAGGCTGGAATCACTGATGCACATTGAATATGAACACATAGAAAGAGCTCAAGCTTCACATCAGGGGATGTAAGCAGAGATGCAAAGATCAAAGAGTTTAAATCTGGTGACCAGGTGTTGGCTTTCATCTCCTCAACAGCAAGCAAGGTTGTTGATTAAATGAGAAAGTCCATTTGAAACAGCTGAGAAAATAAATGAGGTAAATTACAAAGGTAGACAGACAGATAGAAGACTAGAATAGATCTATCAATTTTTAAAATCTGAGGAAGGAAGCACACACTTCAATAGTTAGTTTAGTAGCAGACATTAGTGAAACTGGTAAGGAAAGGAAACTGACCTTTACACCTGAAGTTCAGCTAGATCATACAGTGTCTGAGACACAGAAACAAGAAATAAAATATTTTTTGTTATGTAACAAGGACATATTTTCAGAATTACCTGCCAGAACAGATTTGATTCAATGCCATAATGACACTTGTCCAGATGAGAAGGTTAACTTTAAACTCTAGTGAATACCAGAGTCTTAAGAAGAAGACTATACAAGAAATAAGAAATGTATTCATTTAGGGATAAATGCAGAATCCAAAAGTGAGTGGAACAGCTCCATTCTCTTATTCACAAAACCTGATGTAACTATCAGGTTCTGTAATGATTTTAAGAAACTGAATTGCATTTTAACAATTGACAGTTACCCCAAGTCTATGACTGACAAGTTAATAAAAAGGCTGGGGGAAGACAACATTTTTAGCCACATTTGACCCGATGAAAGGTTAATGGCATACCAGTCTAACAGATGGGGCTGTAGAAAAAACTACCCTCTGAATTACAGAGGGATTATTCTAGTATTTTTAAGCATAACATTCTTCCTTTTAGGCTACATAGTGCACCCAGAACTTTCAAAATATTAATGGACAGAGTCTTGAAACCCCATAACAATGTTATATATTCTGAGGATTGCAACCCATATCTAGCTGAGGTACAGACTGTACTAGACTCCCTGAGGCAAGTAATACTAACTGTGAATGACACCAAGAGCAAGGCATGCATGACAGAAGTTAAGTACCTGGGGAATGTCATAGGAAGAGAAAAAGTTGAACTCCAACAAGAAAGAGTGGTAAAGCAGTAAGGAAATGACATCCCACAAATAAAAAAAAATGAAAAAAAAAAATACATTAACAGAAGTCATTTGGTGGGCTAGCGATATATTATCCCATTTTTTTAGTTTTACATGCCTCGTCACAGACCTGACCAAGAGCAAGCTTCCCTTACAAGTAAAGTGGGCAATAGAAGCAAATACTGCTTTTAGGAAGTTCAATGAAACATTATGCTCAGATGTGTTAGTATCTCCTGACTACAATAAACCATAAGGTTGGATCAGAAGAGGGTTAAGAGTAATCCTTTCACAAATTTTTAATGGAGAGGTGTGTCCAGTCTTTTTCATCAATCAAAAATGAAGTGAAAAAAGGCTAAGTGTTCTGCAACCAAAGTAGAATACATAGGTGTCAAGTATGCACATGTTTTCCTAAAGTACTATATGTTAGCACAGAATTCACTCTAGCAACAGACCATGCCTTTCTATTATGGTTACATCAACAACAGAAATAAAATATGAAGCTCTGTAGATGGGCCTTATCTTTGCAGGTATTTAAGTTTAAAGTCCAAAGGCCAAGCTTCACCCATCACAATGTGGAAGGCCTGTTTTGAGCCCATAAAGTCTATTGATCCAGCAGGCATGAAACCAAAAGCTTCAAGCTGGAGCCGGGGGGGGGGGGGGGGATCAACTGTAGCACAGTATTGTGATTATCACCGAAGGAAAGATTACAACACACCCAAAAATCTGTAATTAGTCATTTACGCAATGTTTAGAGCAGTGTTATAAAGTGTCCAGTATAAAGAGACTGTTGTTTTTTTAGATGAAGCAGATGTTTTTGTCGCAATGTAACTATTGTTTAAGAACTAATGGCTGCCCAGTTTATTAATGAAAGCAACCTTGTTTAGTGAGATATTAAAAAGAGGGCTGAGAGAAGTCCATTCAGATAGCATTTACCATTTGGGAAAGGGACTTGGTATCTTAAGCAGACTTCTAGGAGAGAGAATCTACAGTGAAGGAAGAACTTGAAGAAGCTGGAGAATGTTCCTTCCAGAGGACCCCCGGAAAACCTGTGAACACAGACTGCTTTCCAGTAGTACACCATTAAGTTAAAGGTACTTGCTGTGCATTCCATTAAACTATAATACTTTGCTTTTGCTTGGAAGGATCAACCTTATTTTCATTTGCATATAATAAACTGCATATTTTTTTCTAAAGACTGGTGGTCTCAGCTGCTTTAATGTTTTACAGTATGTAAACGAGTGAAAGGATTTGTGCTTGCATGATCTGCCTGTTCTGATGTGTTACTGAACTGTGTGAAATTAACCTGTGGAGGAAAGCAGTAATGCTACAGCATCCATTGTCAGCATTTGTCATAGGAGAGATATTATAATCTCTGATGTAATGATGTTTGATGTACATATGTAATGATGTAATTAGTCTGTTCAGAAACAGAATGATTTGCATGACATCATGCATTAGAATAGTAATTCCATTTGAAGCAGTTCAGTGGTATAAATGCAGTATGGTGGAATCACATTAGCCTGCAATGGAAGCATAATCTTGTGAGTGATATAAGTGACCACAATAGTAACAAATCCTATAGGAGACAAATGCCTCAGTTTGAAAATTAATATAGTATGTAATTTAATCATTTTGCAGACAAACAGTTATAGTGTATGTTTGATTTCTTACCTATGAACTCTATCTACATTGTTAGTGTGTTAACAGACGGTGAAAGAATACTAAAATAGTGTACAAAACCATTTATCTGTGCCAGAATAATAAAGTAGCAGGAAGTATTGTAAGGATGTACAAATTCAGTGCACAAAATGTGTTTTGTGTGTATGAGAAAAGAAACGGAGTGCAGGACATCTGCAGCTTGTATAAACAGACAGACAGTATAATTGTATTATTATGCAAGAAAATTAATGCACTGTGCAACATTTAGCTGTGCAGAATTATGTAATGTTAGCCTATGTGATGCAGGAACAATACCTGATGTAACATGTGGGAACAGCAAAGTCCTGAATGCTGTACTGCCCCATAAATGAAGATAAATGTGTGCAGTTTTAGTCTACTTTCAAATGACAATATGGAGTAATACTTTAGAGGTGAGTAGTGATGTACTGAGTGCTCTCATCTTATGCATGAACAGTAATGTACTGTCAGAAAAAACGGTGAATACTTGCAGCGTACAGCAATGGCTTGTGAAGGAATAGTAATGTATTATGGGACACTAGTCCAAAAAGAACAATACCGCTACTAGGGCTTGGCCTGCATAGAAAATAATATGTATAATGTGCAATACCTGAATGTACATTGCAGTCTATGACATTAAGCCACACGGGAATGATAAAGCATCATATGAGAAAAATATGTGTAGGAACAGTAATGTAACAATTAAAATCATGTGTTTAGGAAGAGAGGTGCAGCTATGGTTTGGGTCTGTGTGAACTGATTAAATGCCTTTTCAGAAGAAGTAATTCAAGGTATGATAAAATTAAATCGCACAGTAGTGCAGTGTATGAAACTGCCTCTGTAGCAGTAACAAAGTAGTGTACAAATACAGTCTATCCAGAAAAAGCAATGCTGATGACACTTGGCTTATGTGTGAAATGAGATGCACTGTGTGACATCCTCCTGAGGAAGAGGAGCGAGCGTGTCTGTGTGTGTGCACAACAAAACTAGTACAATATGAGATACCAGTCTTTTCAGCATAAAGTGATGCATTAATTGGTGCTACACTCTACTGGAACGATAAGCTGTAATGTGGGACACCAATAGCACTATTAACAGGCAAAGCAGGAGCTATACCAACACATTCTTTTATAGGAGGGCATTGTGTAGCAGCAATTCTTGATGCAGAAGAAAGATTTCCCTTTGGTCAGGACAGTCCAATACTGCTATCACAGTTTGTCCAGAATGAAAAAACTTGGAAAAAAGTGACACCTACAAGAAAGGCAAGACTAGGGAATGTCATTTAATGCAACTCCCTCTACCAAGTAATGCAGCAATCGTTAGTTACACTTGTAGAATTCATCTTTTCATTCTGTTTTATGATGTTTCATGTAGAAACTGTTCACAGCATCTGTACCTATTAACAGAAACAGCCCGACTGCAGGCATAAAGAATGTAGAGGTGTCCATCACTACTGCTTTCATCAGTCAATAACAACTGCCAAGTTTTGTTTGGCATTTGTGTAACATGTTGTTCTTAAAGTGTACTTTGTAGATGACTCCTTGAGCAACATACATGATGTACCATATCCTGGAAACACCTGCAAGCCATAAGCAGAGCACTTTTGCAGAGACATACACGACAAAAGTGCCAGTCACACAGAACACCAGCTGTTGCACAAAATCCAGTCTGCTGGAACACAGAAACAGGCCACAGACCATGGAAATCACTTTTAGCACTCGACCATGTGATTACATTTCAGATGGTGCTCCCCATAGGGATAACATACCCTTTACAGGGGGGCAAAAACAGCATGTGACTATCCTTCCCGCTTAGGAGATAGGTGTGTTAAGTAAATTGCATCTCATTGGCTGACTCTTCTTTCTCCCTGCGCTCAAATGCTTGATGTGCTCGCTCCAGATCTCGAATGACATCCAGTAACTGAGCAGCTGCAGCCATCCGACGTTCATGGAAAGATCGACTTTTTCCTGCAAAGAAAGAAAGAAAGAAAGAAAAATGAATGCATCAGTGACCTATGTCTTCTTTGTTTTAAGATGTATTTCAGTCCTTATGCATGTTGTACAATGTGAATGCTAGTAGGTACAATGCAGGTATAAAATACATAATTTGTTCTCATTATTTAATAATTCATATTATAGGACTATGTTCAAAACTAACTTCTACAATCCGGCACCTATATGGATATGCTATAGTTTATCAGAGACAATAATTTCAAGAAAAAAATGCAAAGCTGAATGTAACTTTTTGAAAGCCATTTTATGTGGGTTGCTTCATCCCTATACTTCCCATGTACAGAGTTTTGCCCGCTGCACCAGCTATATTATTGCTAACTAAGGGACGGCACTACTCAGGGTTATAAATGGGTATGACTAAAAGTTTGAAATTTCATTCCTGGAATTCTGTGTTTTGGAGTTCAGAACTTAGAATAAATGTGCAAAGCCTTTTCCTAGAATGGGAGGTATGAAGACTTTGCAGAAGCTGCACTATATTTCATGGGAGCAGGAACAAATGGGAACTTCATGCATATGGAACACCCTTAGATCAGATTGTTCTTTCATTTATTCATTTATTTACATCTATTTGAACTAGGGTAGAACATTGATCCATGAGAATGTATTTTAAATTCTGACCAAGGAAGAACAGAAAACTGCAAAACTCAGTACATAATGACAATGTGTATATATATATATATATATATATATATATATATATATATATATACACACACGTACAAATCCAACAAGATATTTATAATAGATAATGATAGCATAAACAAATTAAGACATTTATTTGGAAATTTTAGGTTAGCTGCAGGCATACCGTGGGAATTTAAAAGGTATAGCAGCATCTGAATGTATAATTTCTAGACTAGCAGCTAATTTATGGCGAGCTGCTGATAGTAAGAAATGCGTTCCTTCTTTTGAAGCTGCCAAACTGTACATTTGAGGAGGAAGAAGCACCAAAAACCCTGGTGGACAGCCTCACTTTGAGTGAGTACAGGAACATTTTAATGGAGGTTTACAGATTTTTGTGATGGGGGATTAAATATGTTGGATAACATTATGACTGATGGTAAGTAATAAGATAATGACAAATTTTGTACTGAAAATGGTACAAAGCTTTTCTCAGATTTGTGTGTGACTCTTCTTTTCTTCCTGTGCTCAGATGCAGTACCCAATAATAACTGGAAGCCCTGCAAAAGTCATTGTTTTATTTTTAGGAAAGTCATAAAACATAACCTACTTAGTAAAAAAGAAAGGAAAGGAAAGGAAAAGCCTACATTTGATTGGGATAGAGTTGAAGTTTAACAGGACTTCTGGAGCAGAATGATATTATTGGTATAATAAGAACAGATATACTGATCAGCTCTGTGGCTCAAACTGTGACTGTGACCCAGGGGCCTAAGCCTGAGTAGTAGGACCAGTCAAATGGGGAACATATCAGGTAGCTGGTAGTAGCGTTCCTTCCTCGGGAAGAAGATGTGGATTTTTGCTGCAGCTGGGATGCTCAGCAGTGGAAGACGAGGTATGAGGTTCCTCCAGATGTGAGTGACATGGCAATAAGTACCAATAAACCACAACTCATAAGGCAAACCAACGTACCCAACACACTAGTCATAGGTGACTCTATAGTCAGGCACACTGATGTCCCACTCACCAGGCTAAACAAGAAGAGTATTACTGTCAGCTGCCTGTTGGGTGCCAGGATCTGCCACATAACCCACGCACTCAGGTCACTCCACGACAAGTACAAATATGACTCTGTCATTGTCCATGTTGGTGTGAACGACCCGAGATGTACCTCCCTGAAATACATGAAAAGAGACATGGAAGAGCTCTATGATCCTGTAGCCCAGGCAGGTATGACCCTCGCCCTGAGTAGCATCCTGCCATCGGCCCAGAATGATGCCGCAGTACAAGGACAAAATGATTGACTTCAACAATTGGATAAGCTTCTGGTGTCATTCTAAGGGGATCCAGTATCTGTCTGCCTGGGATGACATGGTCGACAGACCACGATGCTTTGCCAGAGATGGCCTGCACCTTTCGTCCCTGGGATTCCAGATACTGGCTAAGGCTCTTGCTGCCCATATAGTGTCTTTTTTGGCAAGGTTCAAATGACAAATTCACCACCGTAACAGGAACAGACAAGCAAAAACTGAGGGTAATGCTACTCAATGCTAGAAGTCTAAATCTCAAAATCCACTCACTCGAGGCACTCCTTAAAATAGAGAACATCGATATCTGTGCAGTGACTGAGACCTGGTTAAAGGCTCTAGACAGCACCCCTGCATTACCAGGCTATAACTCATACCACACTTTTCGGCCATCTAACCTGGACCAGAGCACCAAAGGCAGAGGTGTGTCCATATTCATTAAGGATATCCACACCTCCAGGCTGGAGGCGCAGCATAATGCATCAAAGGTTAGTCAAGTGCAACGAACTCTGGGCAAAACTGCAGTCCAAATTGTAGCTTGCTACATATCCCCCACCATGCCCCAGGATTCCCACTCCTCTCTTCTTGATATACTGGAAAATATTAGGGTTCAACCAAACACCCTAATAATGGGCAATTTCAACTACCCCACCATTAACTGGGAAAACTACTTATGTACCAACTCCTTCGCTCAACGCTTTCTGGAATTCATAAATTCCAATGTCCTGGATCAACTTATCCACACTCCCACCAGGGGCAACAATATCCTAGACCTAGTCATTACCAACATGAGTGACCGGTGTTCCATACCTGAAGTCAACTCATCATTGGTCAGATCCGACCATAAGTTAATCACCCTAGATATCTGCATCCCGCCCCCACCCACCATTAAGGAAACCATGGTAAAAAAATTCTCCAAAGCTAACTTCATGCTTCTTAAGACAGAAGTGGTGAACTTCATGACACCCATGCAGATGGACAATACTGTTACAACTGCTGAATCCTACACAAATGCACTCTATAAGTACTTACACAAGTGCATGGATCGTGCTATCCCAAACAGAACCAAGACACTATCCTCCAGAAAAAGGAAGCCAATCTGGTGGTCCCCTGCCATAAACAAACTCTACAACAGAAGGAAGAAACTTTTGCAAAAGAGAGTAAAATCCCATGAGTGGAGGAGCTCCCTGGTCAGCCTCAGTAAGAAGCTGAGATCCCTTATAAGATCCCCCAAAGCTAGCTATGAAAACAAAATCACCACTGATTCTAAGGGCAACCATAAAGCATTCTATAGCTATGTCAAGAATCTCAATGACAACACCCAGATCTGCTCTGAGTTACAGCACAATGGCATGAAAATTACAGAACCAACAGATATTGCCAACATCCTGGCAGATAGGTTCAGTGCTAACTTTACCCCCCCCCTCACCCCCTAAATGGCCCATATCTATACAGGAAGAATGCAGAGTCCCTGTAATCACATCTATGCAGGTAAAAGCTGCACTCTCTAAAACCAAAAACACAGTATCCATGGGACTGGACAACATCCCAGGCTGCATTTTACACGAACTTCAGAATGAACTGGCTCCCCACCTAAGCACCATGTTCAATCATAGTCTCACATCAGGCTTTGTGCCCACTGAATGGCACACAGCAACATTTATTCCACTCCACAAAGGGGGAGCCACCACTGATCCTGGGAACTATCGCCCTATTAGCTTGATGAGCCTGGTCTGCAAGGCCATGGAATGTATCATCATGGAACTCATAAACAAGGACATTGGTAACCTCCAAACTCTGGACCCCACCCAGTTCGGGTTTGTGAAAGGCAGATCATGCCTTTTGAACCTGATCGACTTCTTTGAGGCAGTCACCAATGCCGTAGACAAGGGTAAGGTTGTTCACACAGCCTATCTTGACCTCGCCAAGGCTTTCAACACCATCCCCCATTCTGGAATTATAGCTAAACGCACTAAACTAGGTATAAATCCCTACTTCACAAGATGGGTTGACAACTGGCTCACTGACAGAACCCACACTGTAAAAGTTGCAGACTCCAAATCTGACTTCAAACCAGTGACAAGTGGAGTGCCACTGGGTTCAGTCCTGGGACCTCTCCTGTTTGGTATCTACTTCTCTGAATCACAGGTTAACACAGAAGGCCTCTGGCTAATGAAATTCACAGATGACTGCAAACTAGGAGCCATAGTCGAGTCCCCAAATGATGTGGACATCCAACAGAAGGGCCTCACCGAGACAGATGCCTGGTGTCAGAGGCATGGCTTCAAGCTCAATGCCAAAAAGTGCATTGTCATCCCCTTTGGTAAAAACTCTGTACCCATGAACTACTACATAAAAGGCAGTCTACTTAACACTGAATGTGTGATAAGAGACCTTGGGACCCAGGTGGACAGTAGTCTCTCCTTTGATAATCACATCACCACAGTAGTCAGGAAATGCTTCTATGTGGTACACCTCATCACAAAAGGGTTCTCATCCAGGAAGAAAGAGGTCATTGTTTGCCTCTACTCGGCACTCATTAGACCCATTACAGAGTACAACACCCCTTTTGGAATGTACCTCACAAGACATCTGCAGCAGCTGGAAAGGCCACAGAAGTACCTCACAAAGAGGATTACTGGCCTCAAACAGATGCCCTACATTGACCATCTCAAAAACTCCAGCTTTACTCTGTAGCATATTGCCTACTCTGAGGAGATCCCTGCCTAACATATAAAGCTATGCTAAACCCAGAGCTGTTGGACATGCTACACCTAAAGAAATCCCAATTCCTCTGAGCTACACACTCTAGGGACATAAACCTTGTCACCACAATAAACAGGACATGCTGGCGGGATAGATTCCTGTTCCAGAGACTTCATATACTCTGGAACAAGCTACCTATCTATGTCAAGCAAAGTTCTTCATTAGTACTCTTCAAGAAAAATCTTGATGAGTGGATGGGAAATAGGAAATACACCCTGGTGATCACTTCTGTGGCTCTGCTCGACAGGGGCATGCAAAATTAACTTTCTTGGGTGGAGTAAGCCAGGGAACCTTGCTGGCTAGGCTTACTAAGGCCCTTGGGCTGATAGCCTAGTACCTACCTATGAACCTGTGAATAATAGAAGGAGTGGGCATGTGCTTAGGCACTGCATGCCAGGGCATGTGGTTAGATATGCAAACTGAATCATTACATGCTTGCCCTCATAGAAGTAGTGCTGGTCTTGTCATCCATGTTCATATTCTTTTGTATTAAGTAAAAACATAATCTTCCCTTGACTGCGATATAATGATCCTTTCCCAGCTGCCACCAGCCCTGAAGGAATTAATTGGTTATTTTGGAGGAAGGATACTGATCTGTAGCAGTGATAAGGGTCATGCTCCCCAAAAGTTTAAAAATGTGGTATACAGGTACATAATATTCTCCATAAGATTAGTAAATAATGGCAAAGCTATGCACAGATACACTCTGTAGTACACACTAGATGCAGGCAGAAAGACACCCTAGCAACAGTACTGCCAGAGCAGCAGAGATATAAGTGAATAGCAGCTCACAGCACCATTCATTTCAGTGGTGCTGTGACTGCCTCAGTCAACAGCCAGCACTTCTGTGGTGGGGGAGAAGGTGTTACTGCAGAGGTGAAGTGAGCAAGAGCAGATTGCTTGTTTCATGAAAATTGAACAGAATTAGCACTTAGAATGGAGTGCAGAGGAAGGTACATGGGCCAAGCATAGCACACTGTGCTCCTTCCATTCTGTAGCACCTACAGTTGTAAAGGATGGCTGGTGTTAGGACATATAAGATATGAAAATTTAAGGGTGGATAACAAATATGCAATCTGGAATATAAAATTAGTGCTGGAGGAGTTACGGTATAATACAAGGACATGCAGTGTACCACACTTTCCCCTTATATCTACGCAGTGTGCTTAGAGCTGGTGAAAGGCACTGCATAAGCTCAGTTAATGTTCAACATCCTGTCACTTCCATACATATATTTCATGTTCTTTATACATTATATATATATATATCTTGAGTGAATGTTTGGTTTATTGCACGTGATGTCAGATGTAGAAAGTTCTGTTGGGTAAGGCAAGTGGTTTGCTTGTATTTGTAATACTGAAAATACTAAATTTCAAAACCTTTTGGCATCAGTGTGTGTGAGTATGTGTACAAGTGTTTGCTAGGTAGGGTAAGAGGACAATGGCAGGGTGAGTGGACAGATTTAATGCTGTGCAAGTGTGCTTTTATTTGCTGTGTAAATGTGAGAAGAAGATAAGGGTGTGTGCAAGTATTTGCAGGTTAGGGTTAGAATTCTGGCTAGGTGAGGGGATATATTTAGTGTTGTGCATGTATGTTGATGTAGTATGTGTCTGAGTGTCTTGATTAGTTGCAGTGTTCCAGAAAGGGTTTGTAAGATAAGGTGTAGGGTTAGGGATACCATGTATTAGTATGGGGTTGGGGGGATTTGGTCCATTTCCATATTGCACCTATTTTTTTCTGCCTGAAGCCTTACTGTTCTCCTGCCTGTTACATAGTCCAAAAATAGTAGGCTTTCACCATGCCTTGTTTGGAATTAGTCCATCTTGGCACAGGAAATACAAAAATGGTTTGCACTTTAGGGAGAAGACTTTCCCTAGTCACAGATAAAAAAATTACCACAGTGTCTCAATACGCTGCCAGATATATTGCTTTGGGTCTGAATACCATGTCCATGATTCTCTGGAACATCACTTGTCTCCATGGAGACCAGATGGTATGCCACCATAGTAGAACAAGACACCTAGTGTGTAAAATGCCATTTTCTCCTTTACTTCTTGGAATAGTGGAATTTGCCAACAGCCTTTAATGAGGACCAAAGTGGAAAGAAATCTAATTTTGCTTTACTTTCCCACTAGTTCATTTACTCAGGGCATAGGATAGGAGTCAATCTTTGGAGATGCTGATTTAGTTTTCTGAAGTTACTCCAAAATTATATCCATCATGCTTTGGGACTTAAACAATAGTCTTATTACACCCTCTATGAGATTCATTAATGACCCATATTTGAGCATTTTCAGTACCCCTTCCTTAACTGCTAGGCATTAGGTTACAGGTATCCAGTATGGTTTTAGATTTATCATTTAAATAGGCTCAGTTTCTATGTAGTGCTGGATTAAATCGGTCCTGCCATTCCATTTTGAAAATACATCACCATACCTCAGGAAAGATTCCTTAACCTCTTGTTGCTGAAACACTAATAGTGTCTAACCTCTCTTGAATTCAGGACATGTTGTGGGGGATCATCAACTTTATCAAGCATTTTATAGATACCTCACTTTCCTTCCAAGGCCTCAGAACATTTATGTGGTGCATATGTTTTGATTTCTTTTTTCCAGGTTGTCTGACTTGTTAACTTACTTTGTTTATCTTTTTCTTTGCATTCAAAAGGTCTTTGGTACATTTTGAGGAACATGTTCTAAGCAATGGACACCAAAACCAGTAGCTGTCCCCTGCCTTGAATGATCAAAGCCATTCAATACTATTATATGTTTGTATCATGTTTCCTGTGTCCTTTAAATATGTTATTTTAATGAATGCATTATTTTTCTTAACCTCTCCTGCAGGTTTTTAAAATGCTTTATAAAAAGATTTAAGTGGGAGATTTCCTGTCCCTAAGTTTTGTTCACTGTAGCTATCTATCCTCAGTGATGTCTGCTATATAGTATTTGAAATGGAGTGACTCTAGTTTAAGGTTGGGAGTACCTCCCTCATGGAAAAGAGGAGATATAGGAGCAATTGTTTCCAATTTATCCCATCCTCTTCAATAGATTTCCTTAACACAAACTTTAAGGTTTTATTACATTCTTCAAGTAATCCATATATTTATAGGTTCATAGGTTCATAGGTTCATACTAGGCTATCTGCCCTAGGGCATTTATAAGCCTAGCCAGAGTGTGTTTGGCTTTCGCCACCCATTTTAAATGAATTTTGCTATGCCCTTTTTCGAGGTTAGTATACTGTGCCTCTGTCTAACTGTGACACAGAAGTGATACCCGGGGTAAACCTGTGATCTCCCATCCACTCATCAAGATTCCTCTTGAAGAGTGTCAATGAGGGACTCTGCCTAACCTGGACTGGGATTTTATTCCAGAGTGAAGGGAGCCTCTGGGTTATGAATCTGTCCCTCCAGCATGTCCTATTTATTTCAGTGCTGAGGTTCAAGTCTCTCGAGCACGTAACTTGATGGGATTTGGATTTTCTGAGGTGCAGCATGTCCATTAATTCCAGGTTGGACATGGCTTTATACGTCAGGCACAGATCACCTCTGAGCAGGCGGTATGCCACTGAGTAGAGCTGGAGTTTCTTTAACCGGGCAGCATATGGAATCTGTTTGAGCCCTTTGATCCTCTTGGTGAGGTACTTTTGGGGTCTTTCCAGTTGCTGCAGGTGTCTGGTAAGGTACATCCCAAAAGGGGCATTGTACTCAATTATGGGCCTGATGAGGGATGAGTAAAGAGGCACAATGACCTCCCCTGATCTAGATGTGAATCCCTTCATGATTAGGTGGGCTATATAAAATGTTTTTCTAACCACTTTGGCCACGTGGTTGTCAAATGAGAGATTGCTATCAACTTGGGTCCCCAGGTCCCTAATTACTTCTTCCGTACTTAATGGATTACCACCTATGTGGTAATTTGTGGGCACTTTGTTTTTGCCAAAGGGGATGACTATACACTTTTTGGCGTTTAGCTTGAGGCCATGGCTCTGGCACCAGTTGTCTGTTTCTATGAGGCCCTTTTGTAAGATGCTTGTGTCGACTGGAGAGTTGATTATGGCGCCCAGTTTGCAGTCATCTGCGAACTTGGTCAGCCATAGTCCTTCCGTGTTGGCCTGTACCTCAGAGAAATATATACCGAACAAGAGAGGTCCCAGGACTGAGCCTTGTGGGATGCCACTTGTTACTGGTTTGGAGTCTGACATGGCTTCAGCAATTCTAACCATGTGGGTTCTGTCCTTGAGCCAGTTTGCAACCCATCTAGTGACATAGGGGTTTATATTTAAGCTGGTGAGCTTATCTATAATGCCCGAGTGGGGTATTGTATCGAAGGCTTTTGCGAGGTCCAGATAGGTTGTGTGGACCACCTTCCCCTCGTCAATGGCCTTGGTGACTGTTTCAAAGAAATCGACCAGGTTTAAGAGGCAGGATCTGCCCTTAACAAAGCCGTACTGGGTAGGATCCAGTGTCTGTAGGTCCCCAATATCTTTATTTATGAGGTCCATGATGATCCTTTCCATAGCTTTGCAGACCAAGCTAGTCAGGCTTATGGGGCGATAGTTTCCAGGATCTGTTGGGGAACCACCTTTGTGGAGAGGGACCACTGTTGCTGTACGCCACTCTTTGGGTACATATCCTGTATTAAGGCTGAGACTGAACAGTAGTTTTAGGTTTGGGTTTAGCTCTTCTTGGAGTTCATGTAGGACGCAGCCCAGGACACCGTCTGGTCCCATTGATGCTGTGTTTTTTGCTTTGGAGAGGGTGGATCTTACCTGAGCATCTGAGATGTCAGGGGAGCAGCACTCTGCTAGGATAGATATTTGCCCTTTTGGTGGGGAAGGGGGGGGGGGAGTTTGCACTGAACCTGTCAGCTAGGATGTTGGCAATGTCTGTGGGTTCAGTGTATTTTTTGTCATTTTGGAATAATTCTGAGCATATCTGGGAATTCCCACCCAGGTTCCTAACATAACTAAAGAAAGCCTTGTGATTATCCTTAGTGTCCTGTGCAATTTTTCTCTCAAAGCTGGCTTTAGACGATTTTATGAGTGCCCATAGTTTTTTGCTAATACTGATCAGAGATACCTTCCCTTTTTGGGATTTTGCTCTATCATGTAGTAGCTTCCTCCTTCTATTGTATAGTTTGTTTATGGCTGGGGTCCACCAGACAGGACGCCTGCCTTTGAAGGATTGGGTCTTGGTTTTATTTGGGATTGCATGATCCATGCATTCCTGAAGGTGTTCACAGAATGCGTTTATAAAGGATTCTGTGGTCTGGGCCGTATTTTCCATAAGCTCGGGGGCTTTGAAGGATTCCACCTCAGTTTTGAGGAGTGTGAAATTTTCTTTAGAGAAGTTTTTCACTGTGGTTTTCTGGGCAGGGGGTGGGGTCGGGATGTGAATATCCAGTGAGATTAGTTTATGGTCTGATCTTGCTAGTGAGGGATACACTTCTGGTCTGGAGCACAGAGTCCCCATGTTGGTGATGATCAGGTCCAGTATGTTTTCCCCTCTTGTGGGAGTGGTAACAAGTTGTTCCATTGCATTTGAGTTTATAAATTCTAGGAAACTTTGGGCTAGGCTGTTGGAGCTAGAGTAATGCTCCCAGTCTATGTTTGGGTAGTTGAAATCGCCCAATATAATTGTGTTTGGAGAGACCTTCATATTTTCCAGTGTTCTCAGGAAGGCCGAGTGGGGTTCCTGGGTTTGGGAGGGTGATCTGTAGCAGGCTATAAACTGGAAGGCAGTTTTACCCACTGTTAGTTGCACATGGATAGTCTCTGATGCTTCGTGCTGTGCCACCAACCTGGAGGTGTGGGTATCTTTGACGAATATTGATACTCCCCCTCCTTTTGTGGTTCGGTCCAAGTTTTGGGGCCGATAAGCATGGTATGAGGTATAAACCTAGTAGTGCTGGGGTGCTCTCGGGAGCCTTGAACCAGGTTTCTGTTACTGCACAGATATCGATGTTCTCCATGCTAAGGAGAGTTTCGAGTGTGCGGTATTTGCTAGCAGTGATTGGCTTAACAGTGTTTAAAATGTTTAGGTTTGTGATAGAATTTTATGTTTGATGAAGCGTAAGAGTGCTACGCGAAAGCGCTTACATGTTTTTTACTAAATAAATCATTTGGTTTTATGCCGTGTGTGTCCTTTGCCTGCTTGGATTTCTTGCATGTGTTGGTAATACTTGAATATGCAATAAAATTTCTCGACCTAGTACCTATATGAAGAGTTTATACCAAGTCTGCAAATAAAGAATTAATAGTAACTTTTCCCGCGTCGTATTTCAAAGAGAAATTCTTAAGCATAAGGTAGCCATTCCGGTATATGGAGATCTTTAGCTGTTTCACCTTAAAGAATTGGCAGAGTTCATGCATTACTGTAGACAGGGAATGGCTACCTTATCCTTAAGAATTTCTCTTTGAAATCCTACGCTGGAAAAGTTACTACTAATTCTTTATTTGCAGACTTGGTATAAACTCTTTATATAGGTACTAGGTCGAGAAATTTTATTGCATATTCAAGTATTACCAACACATGCAAGAAATCCAAGCAGGCAAAGGACACACACGGCATAAAACCAAATGATTTATTTAGTAAAAAACATGTAAGCGCTTTCGCGTAGCACTCTTACGCTTCATCAAACATAAAATTCTATCACAAACCTAAACATTTTAAACACTGTTAAGCCAATCACTGCTAGCAACACTTTTCCCTCCAATTAAGTAACTAACTAGTGGAAACCAAGTGATTTAAAGTAATATAACACTGTAGCAAAATACTTTTTTTAGTATGTTCCAACCACAACTTATATAATAGATTTCAGATATAATAAATAAGACATATATTACAGATATTTAAACAGTATAAACATAAACCATTTTATCATGCTGTTGCAAATATACTGATGTTTTGGAAAATGTAATGCAGAACTGCATCTACAAAAGTTGAAACAGTCCTGCAATCCACATAGTTAACTAAGTATACACCTTATATGAAGTTTACAATAAAAAACTTGAACTGCTACATGAGCATTCATCAATCTACTTAAATGTTCAAAACAAACACATAAACAAATAAAAAATATATGAAAAATAAATATAAACAAAACCAAACATCAAAGCTAAATGCTGCTAACATGAAAAATATGTGTGCATATAAAAAACATGATAAAACAGAAAATATATGCATAAATAAAGTATGAGAAATATGTGTATATATATATATATATATATATATATATATATATATATATAAAAAGACACACCTATAACTACTATGAAAAGATGTATATCTAACAGCCAAGGCAAAAAGAGTGTATTAAAAAGTGCAGGGGTGGGGTGGGGTTTAATAAATGTAACTAAGTCTTCTGTCCCTCGAGTGACAAAGCTTCATTCAAACCCATGCTCTTGTCAGCTTGTTACAAAACAATCCATTTTGCTCAATCTTTTTAAGTATGTTCCTATTATTCCCCAGCCTTATGGTGCTTGGCTAGATCTCTATGATGAAAAATACGAATCTATGAATGGTGCCTTCTTCAACAATATGTTTGGCAACAGCACTTCTGGTGTCTGCAGTGTTGCTGTAATATATATGTTCTCTAATCCTATCCCTCAACGGTCTAGTAGTCATGCCAACATAGAACTTAAAACATTGAACACATTGAGCTAAATATATAACAATAGCAGTTGAACAATCAGCATAATGCCTAAAAATATATTCTTTATTTGTATCAGGATGTATAAAAATGTTCTTATTGGCAATATACTTGCAAAAATGACAATGTCTACAACCAAATGTTTCTTGTCTCTTAGAAACAGTTTTGCTGGTTACCATGCCAGTTCTATGGCAAAGCCTACGTTTTAGTGATTTCAAATTTTTATAAGTAACTTTTGGATATGTCCCCACAACTTGCTCTATCCCACTATTTGTTGTTAGGACATGCCAATTCTTGCGTATAATATCCATAACTTTCTTATTGTCAGGAGGACGCGTCAGAAACATTCAAGTGGACAACTGAACATTCCTTCAATCAAGCAGTTTTGGAGCACAGTGAAGGACAATTAGTATACAATTTATCAGATGTTTCTTTGACTGATGTTCAATTATGAGTCCTTGACAAAGGACTTTCTTTTATACATATAGCTAGTAGTGTTTTTGATGATGTAATGGTAGATCCATCCTGAAATCCTTTCTTTATAAAACTCACATGCCTGCTTCTTTCTAAATGTGTCTCCTATAGCATTGGCATTTGCATTCTGCATTTCTTAATATAATTAAGTAAATGTACCTTTTTGTCTATACCTGTGAGGCCATTTACATTCCAAAATAATATTTTTAGTGTAGCCATTATGATAAGAAATTAATATTCCCACCTATTATATATGGCAGCTTTTTTAAATGTCTATTCCCAGCTTTTGTTTTACATGTATTGTTTACAATATTTTCAGACTGCCTAAAACTAACAGATTTGACACCCATAAAAACTTTGCCCTTGATAATGCCATCAATTATTTTAATGAAATCTTCCTGAACTGACTCAATAGCCTTGTTCCTCTCAGGACCAAAAGACTTAAAGCTACAATCTCCCCTTGGCTATCAAAGGAAACGAAACAAACCATGCATCTAAGAGAAAAAACATGGAAACAGTACCAAAAAATAAACTACCTAATGTCATTCTAGAAGTTAAGCAACTCCACAACACCATAAAAACATTAATAACTACAGACCACAAAACATATTACACCAAGCTTTGATCTGAACACACTACCAACCCTAGAAAATGTTACAATACTATCTCCTCCCTCCTTCATCCTGGCAGTAAGTACAACCCATGCCCTAACCCAAACTATACCGATCAAGAAACAGCCTCTCTGTTTAACACCTTCTTTGTAGACTGTATAGCCAAAATTACTGCCAGCGGCTCACACTATTCTCCACCTTCATCACCCCTCCCTCCACCTTTCCCTCTGACCCTACAGCTCATACCCCTATTTTCAGCCTCTCTCCTGTTTCCACAAACACAGTAAAAAAAACTCCTCCTCCAGCTAAAACCATGCTCCTCCACACCAGATAACTTATCTACATCCTTCCTCAAATTATCTGCTGACAGCATAGCCCTCCTTATCACTATTATAATAAATAGGTCCATCCAAGAATCATATGTCCCATCACTATAGAGACATGCTTTCATCATTCCACACCACAAAGAAGGTAAAAGCACCAACACTTCTAATTTCCGGCCTATAGCCATTCTTTCTCCACTCTCAAAAATCCTGGAGAAATGTATTCAATCACAAATGATGTAATATCTGACTCATAATGACCTCCTAATCCCCACACAGCATAGATTCTGTCTTGGCCATAGTACCATCACTGCCTTCCTCTCTTTCCTAGACTCCATCAACCATGCCCGTGACTCTGGCAAGATCATATCTACCCTGCTCCTAGACCTCTTCAAAGCCTTTGACACAAAATCCTACCCTATACTCCTATCTCAACTCTCCTCTCTTAATCTCTCCGCTTCCACCATAGCCCAGTTCACTAGTTACCTCTATGAAAGAGAACAAGCTGTCAAATGGAAACATTCCACCTCTTCCTTTCTACACAGCCCTACTGGTGTACCCCAAGGTTCTGTCCTCAGCCACTTATTTTTTAATATTTTCATCAAAAATTTTCACCCCTCTATTTCAGATACCATACTAATCCAGTATGCTGATGATTCAACAATCATCTGTTCAGCCAACACACTCTCCAACCTTCTCCAGAAAACTCAGTTAGCTTTCTCTAATACTGAAACCTGGATGCAAGGCAACCACATTGCCTTAAATCCTACCAAGACAAAATTAATGATCTTTTCCCTGTCTAAAAACTCCATTATAGACAAAACGTCCTTCAAAATAACAAGCCAAAATAACATCCCCATAGAAACTGTACCACATACTAAACTGCTCAATGTCATCATTGATGAAAATCTAAAATTTGATACCTATATCCAAACCAACAGCAAAAAAAACCACCAAAAATTAGGTCTCCTATAAAGGCATAACCACTACCTTATCCCCTCCACCAGATGAACCCTAGCCTTCACATGCCTTTTCCCATCTCTTATGTATGGTGCTCCTCTGTTCACTAATCTTCAGCTTAACTTACCAACCAAACTGGAAGCCTTCTACAGTAAAATCTGTAAATTCACCACTAACTCTAGAAACTCATCCCATCACTGTATTTCCCTCCACTCTCTGCAATGGCTTAAACTTCCTAACTATCTGAACTTTCTCATCTTACCACTGCCCATAAGCTCATATTCAAACCATCCAGATGTCCCTCTCTCTCCACCACCTTAACCCCCTCCTATATTCCAAATTGCTTACTTAGATCAGAAAATCACATTTTCTAAATGTCTACAGACCTCTATGACCCCCAGGTTACCTGCTGCTATCCTGATCCTTAGCTGAGCTCTGGAACTCACTTTCTTCCTCCCTTTGAAATACTCAAATCCACTCCAATTTCAAATCCCTCCTCCACTCCTACCTACTTTCAAATTGAGAATGCTCATGTTCTTCTCCTACATAAGTCCCTCAAACACCTTGCATCTAACCTTTTAACTGTTTTTCATTATATTACACAGTGCTAACCTACTCCTGCATCTGTTCTACACTTACTGCCTTTCTCTCTGCAACTCCTCTTTAAACCTACTCCAAACTCCATTAATAATAAACTTCTAGTAACCTCTTATTTTTCTTTAAATTCTACATTCTGTAAATGATTTTAAGACCATATAATTGTAAGATTTAATTTTGCAAATGATTTTAATATTGTATATATACTCTGTAAAAGATTTGCATGAATTTTCTTTCTGCTAATGACTTTAACATTGTATGATTACAATGATTTTTTTGTTTTTGTATATTTATCAATGACTGTGGAGCTTTCCTCCCCAGGCTTCCACTAAAAATGGGCTCTTCTAGGCCCAGTGGACTACCCCGGTCATCAAACTGAAATAAAATGAAATAAATAAAATAAACATACCCACTGATGTTTGTCAAGTTGATCTTTTATGCACTTGTTTCTTGTCATCTCCATTTGAATCTGTCAGATTTTACAGGACTTTTTGTTTTAGTGAAAAACCTCAAAAAAAAAACAAACCCCAGAGCACCTGATAACCTAGTAACTTAAAAGAAACACAGAAAACTATATACTTCTTCAAATAATGAAGTTCAACATTCCTGATAGGAACAATTGTCTCAAACTGACAGCTGCAACAGCAGGCATTAATTAACCTAAAATTAAAGTTATAGATGCTAAGACACATGCTGCAGGCTATGCTCCTACTTAGACAAATTGCTTTCTTTGTTTTAGCTTTATTCCCTTCCCAGATGTGAAAAACAACTTGTATGTTTACAGAAAAAAATAACTTTTACCCTTAACAAAAAGTGCACTAGCTATCTTTAAATAAATCTAAATTACCAGAAATGCTACTAACTCATTCACTTCCAGTAATTACAAATTGTATTTTTTATGAACTGCTTACCCTCGTACCTTTTAATTTTATGTTTCTCTCAGTAAACAATGTCCATACTTTTCAGTTTATTGCCCTCACCTTTAGTCAGCTTGTTTCCATGGAAACATAAGAACAAAAGGAAGAGCTGCCCTAAGATCCAGATTTCTCAATTGGCACTGAACATTTATTTTCTTAAAAAAACTATTACACTGTGGTCTCTCATTTTTAAAACCTACTTGCATTAATCTAAATCTTGTCATTAGATTAAGCCAAGGACATTAATCCAGACCTGTGCAAAAGAAAAAGAAAGCATTTAAATTCTATATATATTATAATTAATGCACTTTTACAACCTATCCCCATACGGCAACAGCCTAAGTTTACAAGCAACCTATTGACTTAAACATGCTTTTGTCCAGCCTTTCTTCTCTTTTTATATTGCAATGCCTACATTTCTTGAGAGAGAAAAGGCACCTGTTTACTTGAGTATCTTTATCACATACAATGATCACTGAAAATACTTTACTATATAACATGCAATTTGTATAATAAAATGTTTTATACAAAGAATGTTACGAAAACATGTTTTACTTAGAGTTAATTTTCTCCTTTTCTCCCTCTTTTTTCATTTTAGTGTCCTTCCAAACATTAATGACATGAAATGGGGCATATGCCTGTCAGTTTCCCAACAATTTTAACAAAGTAAACAAAATTCCAGTCTTTCTCAGCCATGTTTTCTTGTAAAGCAATATTTCACAAATGTGACTGATACTTTATAATCTCACATTTATTCACTCATTTCAATGTTGCTGGTCTCCTTCCTGTTCATCTCCATCTCCCAAACCCAGACTCCAGTTCAAATCCATTGTATTCCTTATTCTTCTAGTCAACTCCTGTGCTTTTTTGTCTCTCAAGCATTTTCCTTTGGAACACATCATAGGTTCAAAGGTTGGTACTAGGCCATCAGCCCTAGGGCCTATACAAGCCTAGCCATAACAATTCCCTTGTTATTTCTTCCCACAGTATTTACTTCCCTAGACCCCTGTCTAGCAGGGCGACTGATGTGATCCCCAAGGTGAACTTTCTATCTCCCATCCAATCATCAAGGTTCCTTTTGAAGAGGGACAAAGAGGCGCTCTGCCTGACATATATGGTCAGTCTATTTCAGAGTCTGGGTAGTCTCTGGGTCAAGAATCTATCCCTCCAGCATGTTTTGTTCATTGTGATGACAAGGTTTAGATCCCTGGAGCATGTCTCTCTGAGGGATTGGGATTTCTTTCCAACAGCTCTGGGTTTGACATGGCCTTGTATGTTAAGCAGAGATCGCCTCTGAGTAGACGATATGTGACAGAGTATAGATGGAGTTTTTTTAGATGGTCAGCATAGGGCATCTGCTTTAGGCCTATGATTCTTTTAGTGAGGTATTTCTGCAACCTTAAAAGAAATGGAATTTGCTTTTCATTCTTCTGATGGTAAGGATCATAGAGATACTTTCTTTTTGATAGCTCACCCCTTGTTGGACAAACTTTTGTTATGTCCAGCTTACCCCATTCTGCATCAAAAAATGACTTTGATCCTCCAGGAAAAATATTCTGAAGACAGCTGGATATAGCAGCTTGAATCTCACACCTGCCTCTTGACAATCCCTGATTTCTGGGATAACTTTGCTTCTCTTCTGCCTGGTGTACAGTGAATAATCATTTTCTACAAATGCTCTACTATATCCAGTGTTTAATATTTTGCCCTTCTGCTCCAGTAATGTCATGATCAACTCTTTCTGCTGGTGTGAATGCATCTTTACTAATACATGTCTTGGCTGTTTTCTCGTGGTCAGGTTTGGCCAATACACATGATATGCCCTTTTAATTAACAAATCCTGCTGTGGAATGCCAGTCTAGTTACTTATTTTGTGCATCATGAAATGAATGCAGTCTGTTTTTATCCATTTTTCTGGTAGAGCAGAAAATCTCAGGTTTGCTCCACATACTTTGTCGTCTAACTCTACCATTTTTTTTAAACATCCCTTCTTGAGCAGTCTCATGCTCAACCAATCTTTTCTTCATTTTGATCTCTATGTTTGGCAATTTTATCAGTTCATAATAGCTGTTTAAGGTTTCTTTCATTTATCCAGACTGTTGTTGTTTCAGTTGATATACTCTTTCAATGTTTCATTTATTTTAATCACTGTTGAACACATTTGACATATTTTTCCTCTAAATTACTGGAAGCTCTCTCTCATACCAAAGCTGGATCTTGAACTGCTTTTTGCTGAACAGCTGCAGGATTCTTCCCAGTCAATGTTTTCATATCACCTTTTCACGTTGATTTTCTTTAAGGCTCTCTAAGTTTCTTTTTTGCTGGCATCCAGGCAGTGTACCTACTAGCCAGTAACTAAATTTTACAAAACAGGCAGAATTACGTGCCCTTATCAAATATTTTCTTTCTTCACAATGGGATAGCTAAAATTAAGCTGTTGATCACTGGGCAGCCATCTTGGAAAGACTCCTGGTGACACTTCCTTGACTTCACAAGTGGACATATAATGCCCCTTGCTGTGCACTAATATGCTATTTGTAGTATAGAGAAGGGTATAAAATGTTTCTTAAAGCATGAGTTAGGCACTGTCTTTTGACATTCTCTGCAAGCTTCATAAATGTATATTTTCTTCATAATATGCAACTAACAAATTCCTGGCCTTTGCATTATCCACCACTAGATGATAACCCAGAAAGTGCCTATAGGACACCGTCATTAATAGTGTTGTAAAAGCAATGATAATTTGACTGATTAGGATACATTAATCATTTTCAATGTTTCACCACTACTAAAGGACCCATTTTATATATATATATATATATATATATATATATATATATGTACACATGTGTGTGTGTGTGTGTGTGTGTGTGTGTGTGTGTGTGTGTGGGGTGGGGGCAATGTATGTAGGGTTAGCCAAGGGATAGATCTCGTGTTTAGAACTGTGCTGGTGCATATTTATGTGTCTGAGTTTGTCTTGTGTAGTGGTAGTGCTAAAGAATGTTTTTGTTTATGTAAGGTATAGGGTTAAGGTTAGGGGCAGTGTTAGCACACAGTTCTAAGGTAGTACAGGGGGGACACTTGAAATCTAGACCACATACATACTGTGGTACTGAATTTACAGTGTTCAGTGCCATGACTAAGCTCATTAAATGTGAAAAATGACTTAATTTGAACAAAAAATACAAAAAGCTGCTTATGCTGATCAGCTGAAAAGATTTTCTCAATTTAGTTTTCTGTCTCTGACTTACAGCTCTAGGCAAGAGCAATTCAGCCTACTGTCAGTCAGAAAAGTCACACTTTAAACATTGACTGCTGGTAGGTATTACTGAGTTACATACTTAAGTTTCTACTGAACAGGACTCTAAGTAGCTTGTATAGATTTATGAATAGAATATCACGAGTGGTTTTCTAGTTCAGTTCTGAGATATTTTTATTTTCTTTATTAAGCGTTGGTTTATATTTTTATATATTATAGTACTATAATGAATCAAAATAAATTAGAAAACATCATTGCCAACTCCCAGGGAGTAACAGTCACAAACTGAAGGTATAAAAAATATAAATACTTTTATTCTGGAGTTAAGTGCTTTCATCTGTTACAAAGCTGTAACTTCATCAGAACTAATAACTATTAAAAAAAACAATATTTTATATCCCAATAAATCACATAACACTCAGTAATCATCACAATTATCATATGCAAATATGCAATGATAGATTAAAAAAAACAAAAATGTTAACCATTCCTTTTTAAAGAAATTCTGTTCACCTAACCAACAATCTATAAATTACATAAAATACTTTACAAGTTAGAAGACTGCAATTTCTGAATGCTGCTTAAAGAAATGGCATAATTTAACCCAGGATATTTTATGGCATTGCTTGGTGATCTGATGCTCTATGTGATTTAGTAGAGCAAAACAAAACTCCTAATGTCTTTCTGGTTCATAGGTTCATAGGTTCATCAGTTGGTACTAGGTTATCGGCCCTAGGGCCTATACAAGCCTAGCCATAACAATTCCCTGGCTATTTCTTCCCACAGTATTTACTTCCCTGGACATCTGTCTAGCAGGGTAACTGATGTGATCTCCAGGGTGAATTTCATATCATCCAATCATCAAGGTTCCTTTTGAAGAGGGCCAAAGAGGCACTCTGCTTGACATATATGGGCAGTCTATTCCAAAGTCTGGCGAGTCTCTGCGTCAGGAACCTATCCCTCTAGCATGTTTTGTTCATTGTGATGACAAGGTTTAGATCCCTGGAGTGTGCGTCTCTGAGGGATTGGGATTTCTTTAAGTGTAGCATATCCAACAGCTCTGGGTTTGACATGGCATTGTATGTTAAGCAGAGATCACCTCTGAGTAGAAGATATGCGACAGAGTATAGGTGGAGTTTTTTTAGACAGTCAACATAGGGCATCTGCTTTAGGCCTGTGATTCTTTTAGTGAGGTATTTTTGCAGCCTTTCCAGTTGTTGCAGATGTCTTGAGAGGTACATACCAAACGGGGCATTGTATTCTATAATGGGTCTAATGAGGGATGAGTACAGTGGGACAATGACCTCCTTTTTTCTGGATGAAAAGCACTTAGTGATGAGGTGTGCCACATAGAAGAATTTTCTGACTGTTGTGGCGATGTGGTTATCGACGGTGAGACCACTGTCCACCTGTGTCCCTATGTCTCTTATCACACTTTCGGTGTTTAGTGTACTGTCACTTATGTGGTAATTCACAGGTACATGTTTTTTTCCCAGAGGGGATAACTATACTCTGGCACCAAGCATCTGTTTCTGTAAGGCCCTTTTGTAGAATATCCACATCATTTGGGGATTCAATAATGGCTCCCAGTTTGCAGTCATCTACGAACTTTGCTAGCCATAGTCCCTTAGTGTTGGCCTGTACTTCAGAGAAGTAGATGCCAAACAAGAGCGGTCCCAGGACTGAATCCTAAGGTACTCCACTTGTCACTTGTCTGGAGCTAGATTTGGAGTTGGCTACTTTTACAGTGAGTCAGTAAGCCAGTTGGCAACCCATCGAGTGACATAGGGATTAATGCTCAGCTTAGTAAGTTTATCTATGATTCCAGAGTGCTCTGGAATTGTAGCAGACTACTTACTGCAGATGTAACAAGTGGCTCGCTACAGTTACAATTCCATACATGAAACACTTCAGACTGCACTTCAGCTATGGAAATAGAGCATCAACATTCCTTTAAGAATGCTGGTACTGCACTAGCATGCCATACTCATGGCGTGGTGTGGTACTGTACTACCATGTCATCAGCATGTGCCAATCACACCCCTTAACACGTTGAGCCCAGAGCAGCCACATTGTTCTCCGGCAATGTACTCCCTTGTTTACTGCCTGCATCTGGGGCAGACCTTTACCACCACCCTGACCTTGGTGTGCCACTATTTCCACATTGAAATGAATAAGAATTGTGGCCTGAGTTTTACTTTATTTTTGTTTTAACTTTTCTAGGTTTGGGTTTGGGGGATTAAGGTGGACTAGGATGTTTTGCTGCTGTGTAAGTAACTGTGTTTTTGCATAATGGTGACTGAACTTTAACTTTTAACAAGTTGTGTAGAAATTGAGTTTAGGTGAGTTTTGATGATGTAGCAAAGATATAAATAAACATATTTTAATGAGCAAGGTAGACAGAGAAGCATTGATAATTCACCAGCCGTGAAGATAATAAATCTACACGGTATACCTGATACGTGTTTTCTATCACACCCTTTTTTGGGGGTATACCAATAGGCTATAGTTGAGTGTACTTATGTGAGCCTGTGTGTATTGGAACGATTCTTTGTGAACTGCAGTAACACCAACAGACTTGGTAGCTATACTGCACTGGAAGTAAAGTGGCTTGTGAGTGATTAGTGGACCTGTGTAACTGCACTGAAATGCAGTTTCAGGGGACAGCTGTCCTGCCTTTGAGTTGTGTTAATGCTGTTATTCATGCTGCGTTACTCATGATGTTTCCTGTACTTCATCTTGTTGTCTGTTAATGTAGTGCTTCTGCAGCCATGCTACACTGTTGTCTTGGAATAGTGTGTGGTCATTTTCCATGCATTGCTCTGTACAGCATCCCTCTGCGGTACATACCATTCATGGATCCCGCATACACACCGGTGAGGCAATGGCAATGATTGTGTCAGAGCCTTTCCTGCTTCCCATTTCTTTAGAAATAAATATTTCAGTTTGAGTTAAAGATAATATGAGAATAAGGAGGACTGATAAGCATAAAAAATGTGATGTTTGCAAATGATATTACCCTTTTTGTTTAAAATATGCTCAGAAATGGCATTTTTACTCTAACTGTGTCAGAAAGCAAGATGTCATCATTTCAATTATTAGTCTTCTTTTTTCCCTTTTTTATATTGGGTTGGGGTGTCACATCAATATTAGTCAATGTAACCAAATTACCCACCGCCAATGGTTATACCGCCAACTGGCTGTACTAAAAGGGTAAATATTACAACTTAAACTGACACGACATTATATAAAAACTTGGTCCTAGTTTATAATTGTACATACTTTAAGATGAAAAGTGAAAAAAGCATTACAGAAAAGGTAGAGAAAAAGGCAGTAAAGAATAAACAAGTGATGTTGTGAAAACTAAAGATGTGACACAGTGTAATAACTTTTTTTGCCATATTTATCTCCACAGGGACTATTTTTTGTACTTTGACTAACAGAACAGAATCCAAACTAATGTGGCAAAGCTAGGTTTTCATGTAATATGAGGTTCATGTTGTAACCCTTTGAAAATAAACTTGATATGCTCCCATAAAATGAAATGGAGTTAGGGCAAGAAGACTACATTAGTTTTTAGGTTATTTCTCTGAAATATACAAGTTTCAGTGTAAGAAGACTCCAGCAGTAGATGAGATCCATTTGCAAATAATGAAGGCCCTAGGTGCTATTATGGTGTCACTGTTACATTGTTAACCCAACTTTTCAGTGTTGCATGGAAGACTGGGACAGTACCACTTGACTGGCAAACTGGGATAGTGGTCCACATTTTCAAAAAGGAAGACAGGAGAGTATGCACAATTTATAGAGGGTAGGAGTAAAAGACTTTGTAAAGTGGAGTGGAAAACAATGCTGACATCAGAGTATTGCATTAAGACTGAGTCACATAAATATGAGCAAGTCTACACAGGTAACTAATTGTAGTGTTAGCCAAGAGTGTCACAAGAGAGTCAGTGAGACATGATAAAAAAGTCATTTAAAGACAAATCCAAACTCTGAAAAATAATGTGAATGTATATCTACATGCTAGATTTTATGAGAAACAGTGCAAATTAGGCTCTGTACTAATTAGGCTCTGTAGTACCCTGCTGTTAAGTATGAGGCTGTGGTGGTGCAGCGGTTAGCGTTGTCACCTCACAGCAAGAGGTTCTCCCATTCGATTCTCGGCAGGAGCGTCTTCTGTCTGGAGTCTGCATGTCCTCCCTGTGGTTGAGTGATGTTTAAAGACATGCAGGTAGGTGCGTGCATGAATGGGTGTGCCTTCTTTGAAGGTTGAGCATCAGGCTGGCAACTTGGCACCGTAAAAATTCACTGCCAATCATTAGTGGACCGGAGTTCCGCTGTGGCAATCCCTAACCGGGAAAAGCTGAAAGACAGCAGTACCCTCCTGTTAAGTAGCCTTTCTGTGTTAAAACAGTACCATCATATACAGGATAGGAATAAAATGCTGGTTTGCATGAGTACATAAAAGGGCTAAAAAACACGCACTGTATCTGTATTGTAATATTGCAGCAAAACTGTGAGAATGGCAACATAGCTCAATCGGAAGGCGAAAGTAGTGCCACAGAAGGAGATGGTAAGACAGATGAGGACTAGCCAAAAACATATAATGGACACACTGGAAAACATGGGAGAATATATAAGGGACTGCTGTACTGTAAGAGGATGGTGGAATGCTCCTACACTGCCAAAGAATTCTTCACTTCTGTGTTTAAGGCACAGCATTAGCATGAAAATGTAATGAAGGTGTGGATAGGGATAAATGAACACATGGAAGTGTGACAACTAGGGTAGTATCGATAAATAAGTGCAGTAGGTAGAGTGTCTCAGTGGAGATGGGCTACAAGTCTCAAATGACTGATCATCATTGGTGTTAAAAGAATTGAAAGGGGTGCCTATTGAAGCATTCACATAACATTGTAGTTCTAAGTAACCAACCAAAAATCCAACACCTGAAAACCAAGTAACTGCATTAATAGAAAATCAAAACCTGGTTGAATGACTACTGAGGTTCGAAAAGAAGGAAAACAGAAATGGGAAATTAGAGCTTTTATTCCTTTTTTATTTTATTGGAACTTCTTCAGAAAATAAATGCCATTCTCATAACAATATGTAAATAGGAAATATTTTCTGCCAAAAACCTCCACCAACCAATCATATCAATACAAATAAAAAAGTCATTAATTGCTCATACAACTAAATATCTACAGGTTAATTCATGAAAGTTAAAACTTAATCTTTCCAACAAAATAACTAAATCACATTCAAAACGACATCTTCTGACATTTAAAAAAAAACTTAAAACAATTTCATTTATAATAAACATTTGCCTCACAGCAAGAGGTTCTCCCGTTCGATTCTCGGCTGGAGAGTGGGGAGTGCCATCTGTGTGGAGTCTGCATGTCATCCCCGCGGTTGGGTGGGCGTTCGAAAGACATGCGTATATGGGCGTGCCTTAGTTGAAGGTTGAACGTTGAGCTTGCACCTTGGAGTTCGTGGAAATCTACTGCCAATCATTAGCGGATCAGAGTTCCGCTGTGGCGAACCCTAACTGGGAAAAGCCCAAAGACAAACAACAACTCTCATTAAGACCTGGAAATTTATCGGCTCTCCATCTAACTTCCCACTTTAATTCCCAAACTTCTAAAAAATTGTTGCATCCTGAAACAAAAACATCTTGATTAACTTGCTCTAATATACTAAAATGAAATTTATGAAATCCTACACAAACAGAGCTGTGCTTTGCCAAAGAATTATTGAAGTCTCCTTTTTCATAGCAGTTAGATGCTCATGTATTATCTTGCCTAACTTTCTAGTACTTTTGCCAGTGTAAAACTGGGAAAAATTGCTACATAAACCAATGTAAACAATACCACTACTTTGGCAGGAAAATCTATCCTTGGCACAAATAACTAGATTGTTTAAATGTGACAAAATTACACTACTACTATTGCTAATGTAATGGCATTGTCTACAGTGTCCACAGGCAAAGGTACCTGTAGTCCTATTAATAATTTTTTCTTCATTCAGAAACGTATATTCTAACAACTGTTTTAAATTTGAAGTTTTTTATATATTAACTGCAGACCATCTCACAATATTCCATTTAATTCTGAATTTCCCTGAATAATCCTTGAATTTGACCTAATAATTTCTCTGATGGCTGGTTCATCTACATTCATGGGTATCGGGAATACACTTACTTTATCATAATTGCTGGAATTACAAATCTTGATTTTGTTGTTATAAACAAACCCCTTGATAATAATCGGTGGAAAACAAGTCCAACATTTGTCACTAACTTCTTTAGCAATAACCAAGAGTTGGTCACTGGGGTATCAGGTTTCAATAAACATCTTAATTAAAAGTGAGACTTCTTCAAGTTGCTGATCTCCACTAATAATCTTTCTAAACCAAATCACCTGTCCCCTAAATACATTACATTTCCTCAGCCCAGGGTGGTGACTACAAAAATGGAGATAATTGTTAACAAAAGTCTTCTTCCTGTATACAGTACTAGAAAAGCTAGAAAGTTCTATATTCATCAAAATGCAAAGATCTAAAAAAGATATTTTGCTTCCTACTTCTTCTGAGGTAAAACGTAACCGAGGGATACTACTACTGATTTTAGCCACAAAATCATATAAAGTATCAATACTACCTCGCAAATAAAAAAAATTATCTATGTAACACTTGTAAAACTTGACAAATTTAAATAATGGCAAATGCTCTAAAAAAGCTCGCTCCCACCAGCACATAACAATATTAGCAAAAGCGGGAGGCATTCATAGAACATTGTAGTGCTAAGTAACCAACCAAAGTGTTGGTCTCTACCAATAAATTTGGTCTCAAGGGGAAATAAATTTTTTTTTCAAATAACTTTTTATTTATTTCACATAAAAGAATAAATTATCATTACATGAAAACATGAATATGGTAATAAGCATAATACAACCTAAACCTATAAAACACACAAAAGTATGTACAATATTTACAAACCTAGGTGCTACCATATAGAGAGATGAATTAGAAGAGGAACATTGAGGTTATAAAGGATATCAGTGGATCTACAAGATAAGCTTAAAGTGAGAACTATACCAAAAACTGAGACAGGAGCTATGGGCCCAATTAAATGCAAAGAATTAGGTCAAATAAACTTTTCCAAACTTTTTCAAAGAAGGATCTTTTCCTATGTCCTTTTGTGATAATCTTCTGTGCTGAAATATATGTAAGGGCCATCTCCTTGAAGTTATTCCAACAAAGTTTGGTGTGACCCAACCAATTTTTAGTGATATATAATTTAATAAGAGATCAAAGAATGACTAGTACATGCAGTTCTAATTTAGAAAGTTTTATAGTGGGTATGTGAAGAATCGCTATCTCCCAAGAAAGAATAGATTTGTCGTATCCCATTTTCTCAAGGCATACTTTTAATGAAGACCAAAGTTTGTGGGAATATTTGCAGAACCAGAGTATGTGTAGGAGGTCAGCTTTTGGGAAGGAACAACACGTACAGGAGGGAGTATTCTTGGGGTCGAACCTATTAAGCACAGATGGTGTATAATACAAGTTGTTATTAATCATTAATTGTGTGTAAATGAGTTTTTTAAATGGGGATAATTCTAAGGTAGTTTTTATAGCAGGCAATTTTTGTTCCTCCATAAAAAAGGTTCCATGATTGTCCCAATAACTGGAGAAGAGACAGACCGAGTTGTGTAATATGGAGTTCAAAAGGTTATATGATTTCTCTGAGCTCGAAACTGCATGTATAATCTCATAGAGTTTGGTGATATCCTGACTGTTGGCCGGAATATAAGCAAATTTTGATGATATTAATTCTCGTAATTGATGGAGGATAACCGTGTATTTATTACTGACCTTGAGAATTAAGCGTAGGGCAGGAAGTGTTATATCCTTATATTTGAGAATGTCCCATACTACAACATCCTTAATGAGAGGAAAGTCCGAGAGATTGATCATCAAATTACTGATCTTAATATTAGGATTTAAATGAAGAGGTTGAAGTAAAGAAAGGACTTTATGGTTCTTATCAGATTTTGGAATAACCTAATTTTATGTTTTAGAGTGCTAGATAATTTGGAATTGCTGAGAGCTTCTGGAGAAAGAAAAGGAAGAGCTTTGGGATTAATTTTATTGGCTTGAACATGTTGATACCATATTTTCATCCAAGTAGGGGAAGAGTTATACTCTCTCTGATTTAGTTTAGAGATGGACAAAATTCTATTTGCACAAATAATCGTATAGTAAAGTTGAAAGTTAGGTAATCCTCGACCACCCTTACTCTTTGGGTAAGCTAACTTAGAATACGATACCCTAACTGATTTAGGAAACCAGATGAATTTGGATAATTCTTTATTAATCTTAGAGAAAAGAGTAGAGAAACAAATATTTATTGGCTTGAGAATTTTAGATGTGTCTTTGGAAAATTCATAGAAAAGAGTTTGCATGATAAGCTGATGTAATTACTGAATATATTACTGGCAAAGCATTACTGTGACAGCAGGCATGATAAATATGTACAGAGGCAGCAAACAGCTTCATGAGAGGAGAATAAAATAACTGTCTTCAAATTCTGTACAGCAATGAACACAATTCACTTTCTGCACCCAATTTACCAATACAAATAACTCTGTGGTTGCTAAATAAAGGAAAGGGGAACCTCCTTTGAACTAAGTCCACTTTTATACAAAACTTTGTTAAAAAACAAACAAAAATGTCCTTTACAAAGGGGGGATTACTGTGTAATCAAAGCAAAGAAGTGGCACCAGGCCAAAAATATTTCTGAATATAGTACAATAAGAAAACAGAAAATGGGTGCAGTGATAGCTAAACACTAGAAAGAGTAGCATGTAAGAATAACACCTTGGTATTCCATCCAAGCTGTGACCTTGTGACCTCACACAAACACACAGTGTTTGCAGTCACTCATGTACAGAGACATGTTCATGACACCCAGATTTATGCATAGGCAGTACATAATAGCAATGGTGGGTCCTTTAAGTACATTGCAAAAAAGGAATATTCCAGGGACAGAACTGATTAAGTTATCTAATATGTGTATGCCCTTGATGTGTGTTTATAATATACTTTAATATTAATTGAACTTTTCTCCCCGGTCCTTAACTGAAAAGGTGATCCATATCCAGTTAGATTTTCTCGGTAAACAAAAGCAAATAAATAACAAAATAACAATTAAAAATGGGACATATATGAAAAAAGAGTGCCTACTTGATTCTCCAGTCTAGGGCTTACAGCAAATGGCATACTGCAGGTGGGGCTAGTACCACCTAACGTGCTGATGTGGCATATGTAAGAAATGGTAGCTGTAAAAAAATGTTTCTGCAGGATGACTGTGCCATTTGCAGACCTGATGAGGGGGCTCTACTCCCATACCATAGTCTCTAAATATACTACCTACAATATCACACTACCTCAGATACAAGAGATATACAGATATTCATGTTTTGTTGAGCTCACTGAGTGAGCATACTGAAAGGTTAGGGGTATGGAGGCAGACATGCATATTAAGGAGGGGGGGCTATAGGGGGATCTTCTTTATAAAACACTTTGACTGGTCTATTACATTGAGTTTTTACAGCAGTTGTTTGCAACATTGGGACAGTGTGGACAGTATGTTTAGTGTCAGGAAAATGGCTATCAGGAAATCAAAGCAGATCCAATGAATATGGAAAAAAGTAGCTCTTAAATTCATCATGAGTTCCTTCACCAAATATGGGAAGCAGTGCACAGGAAAAGGCCAGGAGTGGGAGGGAATGTGATGAATGGAGACACTTAAGAGAAATGACCAAGCTGACTAAGGAAAATGGCAGTGGGATGATTGGTAGCTGTTGCCCACTGTAGGTGCTCTTGGGTCCATCACCGTGGTAAGCTTTTGCCCTTATAGCTTTCACTTTGTAGAGAAATGATGGAAGGAACTTCCTTTGTCTCCCCTTGGGTAGTACCCAGTGTACTACTTCTTCAGAAGTAGAAAAACATTGGCAGCCATGCTCCTTTTTCCCCTTTTACAGCACTGTACAAGAGGGTGAGGTCTATCCATAATAATATACCTCTCAGTCTCTTAGAAAATAAAATCTGGACAAAACCTAAAATAATGGGGAGACAGCCCCAACAATAGGGATACATTTAAAATATTGCTTATAAACTTAGAAAGTTGTTAGAATGACAGGTTTTGTGACAGCATGCATTTTTTGAAGAAGGTAAAGTCTGAAATTCACATGTCATTATTTGGTGACCTAAGTCCTCAGTTATTTACTAGAAAACCACATATTTTATGTGGAACAGACCAAAAATATAAGACGAAAAATCTGAAGATTCTGCAAAAATTTGGAAGTTGAGAGGTATGATCCATTAATAGCCTAAATTATTTCAGACCTGTTGCATGATAGTGACCTTTTATCATGGAGACCCAGCTTGATGTTTTCTTTAATGCTTGGTTTTCTCAGACTATAATCTCTAGACTATATAAATTAGGGCACACACTAGCAGAGTTGTAGGTACTTAGTCTGGCCTCTTATGCCAGTTCCTGATCTGCTGCCCCCTAACCTTTTACATTGAAAAAAAAGATCCTCTCTTACCTGAGGACAAAAATCACTCTTTATTTTTTCAAATAGAACTTGTGTTTTTAAGCTGTAGCAAACTGTTTTCCACATTTGTAGTCAAGTGGTTTACAGCATCTTATATCAGACATAAGTTACAAAACAGCTTCATCCCTGAGTGCAAATGCACTATCGCCATTCATTTCTGGATGCAGGTAGTGCAATATGGATGGATCGTCATCTCCTGATTATGCCCTTTAACACCCTAGTCCCAGGGTGGCTGACCCCCTTTACCCTATACTAGCTATTAATTTGCATAATAGATGTGATTTTCCTATTTGTTATAAAGACTTTTGATTCAGTGGTGGAACTATTTATGTGGTCTGACTATATTCTTCTCTACTTTTTAGTTACTCCGATTTTCAAGTGAGCAAATGCTATAACTCATATTACTCCTGAACTTTTTCCACATTTTTGAGGATGGTGCTGGCAATCTTAATGCCATCACAGGTGACCATAATAAGCTCCTCTCCCAAGTCATATACACCCTATCTCGCCAAAAGAGTGGTATGACCATGAGCTCTACTCACTTGATGCATGAAGGGCAGATGCTGGAATGTCATTAGAGGCAAACAAGTCTGTGGAGTAACAAACTTTATTTGGAAGAGAACTACACCTTGTACCTGACTAAGATCTCTCATAAGAAGACAGTTTATATGTCCTTTAAGGTCTCAGAAGTGGTTAACTGATAATCCATAATCTTTTAGGTGGTGGTCATGATATGCAGCCCAACCTTCCTCTCCACCTGATGAACTTTATCTTCTGAACAATGTAAGTTGGGTGCCAAGATCTACACTGACAAATTTGCCACTATTAGATCTGCTTTTCCTCCACTAGATACCATGAACACTTCCTTAGTCTCTGGTGGGGTTTGTTCTTCTTCTTCCTCAGGATTGCTATTCCTGGTTACAATGAGCTCATAACTGATTTCAAGGTCAAACTGTATAACTTTTAGGATGGACTCATGTTTCTTTAAGCTGGATCAGTCTGGTCTTAATGTGCTGGACCCTACACTTTATCAGAAATAGGAGTCTATGTTGAAATATTAGGTTTCCCATCTGCCATGAAGAAGAGTCTTGTTACACCAATCCTGAATAAATTACTCTAGGACATTAGCATCTTCAATTTCTGTTTTGTTTCTAACCTTCATTTTTATGTAAGTTTACTGAGAAAGTTATTAACGAGCAGACTGAGTCCTACCTTACAGTTAATGGACTCATGGACCCTTGTACGTCTAGGTTTTGCTCCATAAGAGCACTGAGATTGATCTCTTCTGAGTAGTAAATAGCCTCCTAATGGCTACACACTAGAGCTTTTACTCTGTTTTGGTTTAGCTGGTGCTCTATGCAGTTTTTTGACATTATGAATCATGATACCTTGACTTAGCAATTAAAATACTAGTTTGGTATTTCCTTTGTGGTCCTTGAGTGGTATACTTCCTTTTTCACTGGCCATACCCAGAGTTTTGATTCAGATTAAAATTCTTCAACTTTACAGTCCTGATGTATTTGTATATAATAAAGTTGCTTGAACCGAACCTTCAGTTGTTCATCTATTTTCTCCTGACCAGACGAGTGACATGGTGTCAGAACCGGGATTGAGAGCAACTTCTTTAAGCCATGAGGTACAGAGTTGACAGTGAAGGTATATTGAGCAGGTTGAGTGATAGAGTGCTCAAACTTTCAAAAAGGACCAGAAAAGAACTTCAGGTAACCAAAACTTGCACAAATAATATATTTTGCAAAGAAAATGAAATGGAGAATTTGTAAGGCACAAAATGCATTATTAATAAAATGAGTCGCATAAAATGGTTCATTAATCAAATGAAAGGCACAAAATGAATTATTAATTAAAGTGTTCAAAGCCACGATATTTGATAAAACTATCCAAAATATTTATATGGGGCTCAGAATTACCTTCAGTTTGCACAAAGAGTATTTTTAAAGTAAAACAAGCACAAGAAAAGCATGTTAAGAGATTAAATGGACATAACAAGTACAATAAAAGGGCAAAATAAGCTTAAAGAGCAAGGCAACTGCATGTTTTGTAGTAAAGGGCTGTGTTTTGGGCATAAACTACTATTTTGCATTGACCAAAGCCATTCAAAGCATAATTAGAGTTGTTTGGAAACACTGCACACTCTGAGATATTTCAGAGTATGTGTTTTATTTCGGTGCAATTATTTCAAAGCATTCGTTGTGTGCAAAGTACAGTTATTTTGTAAAGTGCAAAGTACAGCCATTTTTAAAAATGTTTCTTATGCTTTGTACATTTATTCGCAGAGTGCCACCATTTCAATGTGTTTCTTACACTGTAGTGGGGTTATTTTGTAAAGTACAGCCATTTTGAAAGGGTCTTGTGCTGTAAACACTTTCCCCAGGATTCGCGAAGGTTCTGTACAAGAATAAGTTATTCTTGCACAGAACCAACCATGTCCATGTAGAGCAGCAGCTCGCCTTGCACAGATATTCATGAAGGCACGCAGATCTACTCTGTGTGTACGAGCACAAAGGGTGTGTCTGAGAGCAGTGCTCTCACAATACACACACCCCCTGCACTCGGCAATGTAAAATGAATGAAAGTCTCCATGGACACTTTAGTGTCTGTGGAGAAAATAACAGACAGCCTACCTCAGAAAAAGGAGAATGTACATATTCTGCCATATAAGTGTGCACCATACACCAGAAAAGAAGTGCAGTCCGGTAAAATAGCAGTGTGACATGCTGCATACCCCTTGCAAAATACATACTAATGCAAAGCCTGTCATTCTACCAATGTTCTAAGTTTCTAACAGCAATATTTAAAATATATTCCTTATTTTTTTTTTCCTGTGTGCAATAAAGTTTAAGCATAGCTGCGCGGGTTTGCCTGTCATGCAACTATGCATAGCAGAGTTTAAACATCAAAAGAAGTTAAATAGAAATATAAACAGTACAAATAGGGAAACTGGAATAGCGTAGTGATTAGAGCGTTCACCTAACATGCAGTCAGTCACGGTTCGAGTTGCATAGCAGTCCATACATTTTCATATGTAAAACATAACTATAATGTACTTTTCTTAAATAGGTAGTGAATATCATTATGTATATGTTAACCAGGGTAGTGTAGCAGCCCCAAATGTGAGGTGTCAGAGAAATTTAAAGTTTAAGCAAGATTTAGTATAGCTAAGCAGATTTGTGCACTGGTAAGCAGGGCTTAGCATCAACCCCTTTAAGCAATGGTTATCTTTGCTAAGTGGGTTTGCCCGGTGCTTAGCTTAGCTCAGCAGTTTCAAAACTGTCCAATCACATTAAAGGGCAGGAAATTAGTCCCTATTTAAACCTCACAGGCAGGAATACAGCTCATAACCAGTTGTAGCTCCCCACTGGAGACGCTATGGCATGTGTAGGTGAAGGTGTGCACTTTTGGGTGCAGATCTGGGGCATTCAGGAGTCCAGGGTCATGGTCAGACTCCTCATTAAAGACCATGAAGAGCAACTGCTGCAGGACCAGTACCAGGGCTCCCAATACAAAGCGGAGGGCCTGGGACCATCTTACCTGAGATCTCATCACTGCCACTGGCATCCCTCGGACTGGTGAGCAGGCCCGGCACCACTCTGCCGACTTGAAGTGGAGGAAGAGGGACGTTTTGGACCAGTGGGTCCAAGATGCCTGGATGGGGAATGCTCCAGCCACCATGTGTAAGTATTAGTCAAAATAAGTGTCCTCCAAAGTCCAGCCTGTGTATGTGATGGATAGGTATGCATAAACGTTTTTTCTTATCTCCTGTACAGCTGTAGATGAGAGGGCTGTGAACTTGGAAGGCCATGCAAGCAGGCTGCTAAGGCTGAGTCGCAAGGCTGGTGAGTAACAATCTAGCTGGTATTATGTAGGGCAAATAAATAAAAAGTAGTAGAAGGTCACCTTGCAGTATTTAAGAATGGCTATGGTTTTTAATGACTGAAGAAGCCAGTAGGAGAGTAATAGTGACATACAGGTTATATATCAATAAAAATGTAAGTACTTGTCAATAAAAGTGAAAACACCAGACTGGTTGTGTTTACTCTGATATCAGAATAGTACTGTTGTGTTAACCACTGTTGTCCACACTGTGCTATGCCAAAAAGTATGTATAGGAATGTATATATAAGAATTTTGTAATCACAAGGTCAGATTGTACAACCAAAAGAGAATTAGACAGAAAACATTCAAGAAAGAGGCAGCACTTTCTCAATAGCTCATTCTTATGAAACATAAACTTGCTGTATTTTTAGCAGAAACAGCCACGGTTCGAATCCCGGGAATGGTAGTAAGCTGTATGCATAATTTCAACTAGGATTTTGTGAATATGTGTAGAAACAGTCAGGTAGTGTCAACATGAATTCCCTCCACAGGTCTTCCAGGTAAGAGAAGGTATAAAGTAGCTATCAGAAGGCTGCAAATAACAGCAGGATAAGTACATACACCAAGTGGTCTCCCCCAAGAAATGTTCAAAAGTGTCATGCTGTCACAGCTACTGGTCCCTGTTACCAACAACCAGGGTGACTGATAGAAATCAAGGTAGAGTATGTCAGTAGCACACAAACACACACACACACACACACACACACACACACACACACACACACACACACACACACACACACACACACACACACACACACACACACTATGAGTGCACATATGTAACCCTGACTATGTGAATATGGGTAGAAACAGTCAGGTAGTATTAACAAACATTCCCTCCACAGGTAAGAGAAGGTATAAAGTAGCAATAAGAAGGCTGCAATTATACACTATGTACAAACATACCACTGCCCAATCCAAGGCCATAGTTGTAATAATACCTGTAGAGTAATGAGGAAAGCAATGATCATTAAAGCTGTGACCACTGCAAGAATCTACATTTGTTAATTGACATCTCTCTCTCCCCCACCTTATCTTCACCAATAATCTAAACACATAAATGAATGGGTATGTTTTCCACCAAACCTACTGTTGGGACAAGTGTTCGGTTATTCTACAAATGTTGAAATGTATTCCAAATACTTACTATCCTCCCCCAACATCTCACTCTCACCTTAAAAAAACAAAAAAAGGGCAATCTGTTCAACAAAAAAATGTCGCCCCATACATAGCTGTCCATTTCACACATGTGTCCACTGGACACATGTAATCTGGTCTAATTGGCTTAACAACACATTATTGTTGTCCTCTCCCCTCTCTCAGGGGTTTGAGTGTCGAAATGTACCTCCAAATTCAGTATATATGCACAGCTGTTGCTGTAGAAGAAATGGACAGCTATGAACCTTCCTTACACCCATCCTGCACATCCTTATCTATCTTTCATATTGTTTTTCCCTCTTCGTGCCCCCTTTTTCACCAATGTCCTATCACTCTTTTTTCTTTTCTTTTAAAGAAATTAGCACAGGGATAAGTGGGAGTAAGCAGTAGTAAGTGGGACTAAGCCTGCTTGCGTGGTGCTAACAGATTAAGCACTTTTAAGGCTGTCAGCATAGCTAACCGGAAGTTAGCATTGCTTACCACTGCGCAAACCCACACAAACCCGCTTACAACTGCTTAAAAGTACCTATCCAACAGCCCTTGTTCTGCCCAGCAACAAAATAATCATCCCTTGCAAATCTTGAACCCAGGAACCAGCACACCACAACCACAGCAATTTACCACTAAGCTATCTGAGCTGTAGATATGTCTGATGTTTTTTCAAACATATCATTCAGCACAGTCATTCAACAGTATTCAAAATGTTTAACATTAGTCAAGTTTTGTACATAGATATAAATGTACATGTGTATGCAGATGCATATATATATATATATATATATATATATATATATATATATATATATATATATATATATGCACACACACACACACACACACACACACATAGATTTATATACATAGATATATGTAGTACAGTCAGATATCACATACACATGCTGAACCTCTTACTGCAACAAATCTGTCCGAAGGCTGTCTAAATGGGGGTGAAGGGACCCAAACTAGGGACCTCTTTTAATTATTGCCCTTATCCCTTCCTCCCCAGCAGCAACTGTTCTGCCTTCCAACAAAAGAATAAGGCCTGTAAAGTCAAGAACCCAGGGTCATGTAAACCACAATCAAAACAATGTACCATTACATCATCTGAGCCGAATAAAATAGTGATGACTTTCCAAGCATATCAGTTAGTACAGTCATTCAACAGTAGGGAAAGGCGTCTGTAGAATCAGTCAGGTTCTCTATATATAATGTATATATGTATGGAGATGCATATATGTGGACATATCTGTACATAATACATATATATATATATATATATATATATATATATATATATATATATATTTAGAGAGAGAGAGAGAGATCTACATATATGCACACATATATACAGACGTGTATAAATACATAACATCAATATATAAATATATATATGTATACAGAAATATACAGAAATATATGATGGCTACAAACACATGCAGTCTGAGGGTCATGCTGCTGCATACTACATGTCTAAATCAGAAAATGCCCTCACTGGAAAGTATTCCTCAAAATGGGGAACAATGATATTTGTGCAGTAACAGAGACCTGGTTAAAGGCAGCAGGAAGCACCCCATCACTTCTCTCCTATAACTCATTCCACACCTTCTGTTTGCAGAACTTGGACTGAAGCTCGAAAGATGGTGGTATTTCCATATTCATTAAGGATGCACACACTTCCAGAGTGGTAGACCAATATTATGTATTACAGATCCTGCAGGTGTAGCTAACATTGGGTAAGGCAGTGGTTCAGGTTGTAGTCTGCTATATGTCCCCAAACATGTCCCAAGACTCACAGTCCATGTCCCTAAACACCCTGGAGAATATTAGTGTCCAACCTAACACTCTCGTACTGGTTGACTTCAACTACCCCACCATTAACTGGGAAAGCTACTCATGTACCAATGCACATGCCCATCACATCAACTTGGTCCTTGCTAACATGGAAAACTGTTGCTGTACAGCAACAGTCAATTCCTCCCTTGTTATATCTGAGCAAAAATTAATCATCTTTGGAAATCTACAGCCCTCCCACCCCACTGCACAGGTAAGCACCATGAAAAGCCTTTCCAAACCTAACTATTGCCTCCTAAAAACAGAGGTGGCTAACCTCACGACAGCCATGCAAATGGAGACTAGTTGTGTGAGTGCTGTGTCAAACAAAAATGCACTATGAACACGTACACAAATGCATGAATACCACCATCCCAATAGAACCAGGACCCTTACCTCCAAAAAAGGAAGCCAATCTGGTGGTCCCTGGCCATAAATAAGCTGTACAACAGAAGGGGGGAAACTGATATGGAATAAAGCTAAGTCCCAAGACTGGAATAAAACCCTTATCAGCCTCAATTACAAGTTGATCCCTCATCAAATACTACAAAGTTAGCTATGAAAACAGAATTGGAGCACATAGTAAAGACAACCACAAGGCCTCATACAGTTTTGTAAAGAATCTCCATGGCAATACCAAGATTTCCTCTGAGCTACTAGACAATGGTACCTCCTAGACTGAGCCAACAAATATTGCCACTATACTGGCTGACATATTGAGTGCAAACTGTACCCCCCCCCCCCCACAAAGGACCAATCACAATACCAGTACACTGCCAGGCATCCAGTATTATTGCTGCACAGGTTAAAACACCACTGTCCAAGGCCAATAATACAACTTCTATGGGATCTGACAACATCCCTGGCTGTGTTCTACATGAACTACAGAGTGATCTGGCACCTCACCTGTGTGCTCTGTTGAAGCACAGCCTCACCTCGGGCTTTGTCCCTCCTGAATTTTGAACTGCTACAGTCACCACTCTCCACAAATGAAGTGCAGCTACAGACCCTGGAAAAATACCACCCCAACTGCCTGACAAGTCTATTATGCAAAGCTATGGAATGTATCATCATGCACCTAATACTCAGGGATATGGGAATCTGTAGACTCAGGATCCCACACAGTTTACATTTCTGAAGGGTAGGTCATAACTGCTCAATCAACGTGGTCATGTTCTTGGAGTCAGTCACCTGAGCTGCGGATGAAGGCAAGGTGGCACATACAGCCTACCTTGATATGGACATAGCCTTTGATAACATTCCCCAATCAGGAATCATGCAAAAGCTCACTAAACTAGGCACCGACCCCTATATCAGTAGGTGGGTTTCAAACTGGGTCACAGATAGGACTCACGGTGTGGCAATAGCTGACTCCAAGTCAGACTGCTGAGCAGTCATAATTGGAGTCCCACGGGGTTCTGTCCTGGGTCCTCTCATGTTTGGTATTAACTTATCTGAAGTCCATGCTAACATGAAGGGACTCTGGCTGACAAAGTTTGCAAACAACTTCAAGTTGGGAGCTATTATTAGCTACCCAAGTGATGCTGGAATCCTACTGAAAGGCCTCACTGAGACCATTGACTGGTGTCAGAGACATGGCCTTAAGCTCAATGTCAGAAAATGTGTTGTCATCCCCTTTGTGGAAAACCCTGTTCCCATGAATTACTACATTGATTGTAGTTCCCTGAAGAAAGAAGGCATTATAAGACATCTGGGTACACAGATTGACAGCAATGTCTCTTGACCACCACATTGCCACTGTGGTCACAAATTCTTTCTATGTGGCACATCTCAGTACTACGCATTAGCATCCAGGAAGGAAGAGGTCATTGTCCCCCTGTACTCTTCTTGACAGAGTGATAGTTTGTTTCAGCATACATATTCTGATGGATGTGAGGTAGGTAAATGAAATGTACGTCCTCATTTTCTGACAACAATCATATCATTACAGTGATTTACCAGAGAAATGATAATGATATGTTAAACAGATCAGAAATATGAGCAATAAACCTGGACATCCTGAAACAATCCAGACAGGTGACAGGTATGCTCAGAACCCCTTTCTGCAATGAATCTAGACAAAGTGACAAAGTGGTGGGTGGAATGGGGATATATCTGAAGTACTGGCATAGATAAGCTAACACAGTTGCTGTAGTAACACCATCCTGTGTGCTCTAACATATATTTAGTGAAATAGCAAAAGTAATTTAATTAGGAAATGTGCTATGGGTAATTACACATGTATTTGCAAATATATCAGGCACTACATGGATGTAACAGCAGTGACAAACAGACACCAGTGTGAAAGTGCATACCCACAACCAGTATCACCACAGTCACAGTCACATACTGGTAAGTCAAGTGAACAGTAGAGTATATGGACTGTGTGAACAAATACATCATTGTTTGCCACTCACGCACTAGGCCTACATACACAGTGCCAATTCTCAGTGTAGTCTGACTCCTGACCTTGGTACAGGATGTCTCAGTCTGCTCCTACAAACACATACAGCCAATAGATCAGCAGAAACTGGAGCAGCATGCACAGTCAGATAAAGAAGGAGCCATAACACTTACATCCACCCCCTCCATATACAGCCCAAATAACATGTACACATGATGTGTACACAATAATGACAGTCTGTTAACAATGGCCAGACATACACAGGCCTCTCACATGTACAGTTCACCTCAGAATGTACAGGCTCAGGACTCATATCTATGACCTTTTCCCTGACATATTTGTGGGTCTGCTACATCACTGGGATGGTGTGAAGTTTGGGTGAAGATAGATGAAGGCTGCCAGCTTAGCCAGATAGAATTTTGGAGATAATTCTGTCATCTGTAAATATTAATGTAAACCACAGGCTTGCTGTCTTAAATGGTAAAAATAGTGTTACATGTGAAACTGAAAAAAATGTAACAACAGTGCACTCTACTGACCAAGTAAAGCATTTTGTGACCCTTTGATGTTAAAACTCGGAGTCAGTCAGTCTAGAGTGAGGCATCCTGCCTATTTTTGTAAGGCCAAAATTTGCATGCATAAATGTCCTTTATTGCTCTGGTTTCTGCCCAGACGTGAAGAATGTAAATGTAGTTTCTGTTAGCCTGGGAACCCAGGAAAGTGTGAAGAATGATGTAATGTGAACCAGGAATGTGATTTTAAAAAACAGAGAGAATCAGAGAGCATTAAACATTTTTGTCTTGACCATCCAACTCACCAGCACTGTCTTGCTCTATATGTAAGTTTATCTTAGATTTGTGTTTTCTCTTAGAAATAGGTAGAAACTAGAAAGATTAGACTAAGTGTTTTTCTGTGATGTCAGAACTGTACTACTGAATTATTTTAAGTATTTCTCTGTGATCTCTGAACTCTTGATTAACACTGTGTAGTAAAAAGTATTGTCTTGTGTTTTGACTATTTGTTATTAAATATTTTTAAACCCTTTCAGCTGTGGCTGTTTTTGTAGAGATATTTTAAGCTCTTTAGAGTACTTGCATGCCTTTAGTAAAATTGTACAAAGCCACTCCAATAGCTTTAACCATGGGCTATACTACCAATTGGATAATAATATTGCACAGTAATAATTGGACACCCTTTCAAGGGCTTTGAATAGCTGATAAATATTAGTGGGTGGTGGCAACTGGTACTGCCGTATAGTCTGGGAAAAAGGGGCACAGCTGGAGAACTTGTGCTAGCCTTTCCCTGGAGTGTCTGTGTGGTTGTATAAACTCTTCTCAAAGTGTGTGTGTGTGTGTGTGTGTGTGTGTGTGTGTGTGTGTGTGTGTGTGTGTGTGTCAGCTACCTGGCCAGGGACACAAAGTTGGGGACCTGGAGAGCAAGGGAGCGACTAGCCCTGCACTGACTGTGATCTGTGTACTCTTAAGGGAAATTACACCTTACTGTGTGTATTTGTTATCCTTTCCTCCTATATGAGATGCCACTCACTGGTGTTACTGGTGAGGATTGAGGCTCCTTGATTGCTGGGCAAGGGCATGGGCGTCACAGATGGTAGCAGGAACTAAGTCAAGAAATAATGATAATACATATGTCTGCGCCTCACTGACATCTGGCCAAAGCCTGACATCATATGTGGACAGAGGCACAAACACAGGGGTAGATTGGACATATTACTGTCATACATTGATATAGTTGCTAATGTTACTGGGTTTGTTGTAACATCATTTATGAAGAATATGATGTTGGCAATACCAATAGATGTGATTATTTACTGACTGCATTCCCCAGAGTCCACAACTGATTTACCAAGGACACCAACTGTCTGGGGAACAGAAAAAACAAAGCAGGCAAACATGTGGCCAGTCTGTGGACAGCATGCCAGTGGAGAGGTATGTCAGAGACATATCACTGTCAGTCATGAAGTCACTCACTAAATGCATGTCCACACAAATCATGTCAACCTATCAATCCACCATGTGTATAACAGCACTGCTGACATAGAATCTGTTCACAAATCTGGGGATATGTCCACCATGTTGTTTGGCTGTCTCCACATGTCCTATCCTGTGACATATTGCCAGCTACTGTATGTGAATCTGTAGCCCATCACCTCTGTAATGTCCCTCTCACAGGCAAGGAAAACGGGCAAAGCCCACATTAAGGAATGTCCCATATGTCTGAACTAGCAGCAGTGGCCAGGCCCACAGCACAATACTATGTGGGCACCTATATAGTGGTATGGCCTTAGCAATACCTGACATCTGCACAGCTGTACAGAGGATAGACAGAAAGTAAATAGCCAACATGTTGTGCATTAGGATGAATGTTTTGAAAGATAGAAGTCTGAAACTGAAAGGTATACCATTACTGCATGACAGCAGTCCTCAATGACATGTCCAGAGAACATAGTAGTCTACAGTTAATATCAAAATATTAGATCAATATCCAATAGGAAATACATAAAAACATACAGCTCAAACAGCAAGAACAAGATAGTAGTACTCAGACTCCCAGCTTTGCATGCAGGAGTGTATGGTTCTAGTACTACAATCTGAAATCTACTTTTACTTGGAAAAGCACTGTTAAACATACTACTGTAATGATACAATATGTGTTAAATGATTTTTGTCAACCAGTGCACTGCAGCTGATGTAACATGCAAGTGTGACTGTATATAACCTGGGATACTACCCATGCATGAAACAAATACAAAGAAAAAAGATTGTGGTACTACCCATGTATACTCAGGTGTCCCATACAGTATAATCACACCCCTTGTTACTGTAATGACAGCAAAAAGAAGCATGTTATGTACAGGAAATTACATACACTTATTAAAGATGTCATTACCCTGCTATTTTATCAGACTGGAATGTGATCACTGGTTTCCAGGGCTGAGCAATGCTTAGCAGGTTTCAGTGTTGCTTAAATGTAAATGCTAAGCAGAGTTGTGCACTGGTAAGCGAAGCCTACATGGTGTAAGTGCCTATTTGTTTAACTGTACATTAGCACCGCTTACTGTTGCGCAAACCCACGTAAAGCTGCCTTAATCACTCTGTATCCAACAGTCCTTGCTTGGCCTAGCAACAAAATAAACAGCCCTTCAGGTCTTGAGCCCAGGACCCTGCACACCATAGTCAAAGCAATTTACCATTAAGCCACCTCAGCTATATGGTTTTAGGATGTTTTGTCAAACATACCCTTCTTTACAGCCACTTTACAATAGGGATGAGACACTGTAATTAGGAAGGATTAGTATCTACAAATATATATATCTCGAATGAAACATATACATAGAGAGAGATAGATATGTATGGAGATACATACATGTGTATAATATATAGATATATTACCAATAAATACTGAGGTGTGCATATATATATATATATATATATATATATATACATAGATATACAAGCACACACACACACACACACACACACACACACACACACACACACACACACACACACACACACACACACACATATATACACACACACACACACACACACACACACACACACACACACACACACACACACACACACACACGCACACACACACACACACATATATGTATATGTACACACACACACACACACATATATATATATATATATATATATATATATATATATATATATATATATATATATATACGTCCAGAAATGCCCATACAAACATATGCTGCTGATAAACCACCCTTAACTGGGCCAGCATGCACAGCTGGATACAAAATGACCCATGACACTTACATCTGCCCCTCCCCACAGTTCAAATAAATAAGTGAACAGTACCCTGCTACAAAATCATGATAAGCCATACACAATGGCCAGACATACAACAACCTCTTAGCAAAACAACTAAAATATCTGTACATAGCAAAGAGAAATACAACTAGCTAGTAATTCACACATGTTTATTGTACTCCGATGTCTTGGCCAAAGCCTTCAAGGAGTAAAACATTACAACAAATATTTGCCTTAATCACAAGAAGCAATTAACACAATTACATATTTAAATACACAGCCTCCAACTAAACTCCTCATTTAACCCCCTAAGGGATAAAGTATCACATTTAATATTAATACACTGAGTCTGTACATAATGATTGTCCTTTTATGAATGTTTCGTCAAACTGAGGAACAGATTTTTCCTAAAACAGTACCTTGAAACCCGCTACTGTCTCCATGGGAAGATTTATTCAGATGTAAGGCTATAGAACTGTCATCTTTCTTATCAGTAATATGTCTCACACGTTCTAACAGCCTAGTTTTGAAACATGGGTTACTCTCTCTACATAAAATATGTTACAAGTGCATCTAAGAGCATTCTCTATACACCAACCTCTTGAACGTATAGATTTCAACATGTTTTCCAGCCATTCCCCTCAGCAGGAATGACAGCTTAAAATAATGGTAGACCATTATATGTATCAACCTCCTACTGTATGACATATGGGCAAAGCCTGACATAATTGGTGGACATAGGCCCAATACATGGCAATACTTGAAATATTGCTGTTATACACTTAGAAAGTTGCTGGAGTTACAGGGTTTGTTGTAACATATATTTTCTGAGGGACATAAAGTCAGAAAAACAAATGGATGTTAGCATTTACAGATTGCAATCACCAGAGTATACTACTGATTTGCCAAGGACAACAGTTGTCTGGGGAACAGATCAAACATAACAGGCTAAGTTGTGGCCATTATGTGGATAGCCCTACAGTTAAGAGCTATGCAGAGACAGAACTTTGTCAGACTGAAACCCATGCAGAAGTAGCATGTGCAGACAAACCCTGCTAAACTAGCAGTATTCCAAACATGAAACAGCAATACTCACATTCTGCCCCATAAGTCTTAAACCTTCTCCACCACTTACTTGGCTTGTCTCCACAAGTCTTGTAAGAGGTGGTAGCTCACTCAACTCCAGGATGTCTTCCTCACAAGTAAGGGAAAAGGCCAATGCCAACATGGAGTAGTCAGTTATAGGAGTGTGTTGCCATGACATTGGCTATTGGAAGAATTACACAGCTGCTCTGCATGCAATTAGCAAGTGGGGAACACCAACTGGTGCACAGGCCATCACCTGGTCATGAGCATCACCTACAAACGTCATGCTGCCACCTATTTAAACCAGCTCTATCAGTGTAGTGCACAGAAAGAGAGAGAAAACAAATAACACATAAACTGAAAAAGAGAAGAAAATAAAAAAGTAAGTGAAACGTAAACATGTAATTGAATATAGTACTTGGTCTGTAATAATGGAAAATATGATTTGGAAGATTATATGTCCCAACAAGACTTGCTGTACTAATGTCCTGCTGAACAGCTGCTATGGCTATAGCATCTGGCCCTCTCTGTAGTCGGAGAGATCACAGCCATACCTGTCAACTGTACAGATCTTCACAGAATGTCCAGATTTTCACATAATAGTTTTGTGTTTGTACCTCCTGAAATCTGTACTTTTCTGGCAAATAGCTGAGGACTGACGTTATTAAGTAATGACAAACACTTGAGTTTAAGACTCCAAATCCTTAAGAATATTCACGGTAATGCAAAATATATCATTCTACAAACTTCCTAAGTTTGTAACAGGAATATTTAAAGTCTGTCCCTATTAATCCCCCCATCATTGTAGGCTTTTGTCCAGATGTGCTGCTCTAAGAGGTTGCGAGGTAGGATCACAGCTCAGGAGTCTGACTCACCCCGAGAAAGGACAGCTCACATATGACAACCACCGGGGTGTCTGTCAAGCAGTTATGACTGTGTCACTACTAGGCCAGTTAATGGGATGTTGTCCAAAGCCATATGTTACCTGTGAATATGAGTATGACACTGGTTTGTCTTATAAAGCTAAAAGACCTATATAGGGCATGTGCATAGTAAAGTACTGTTGCAGACATGTGTGTTGAACTGCATGTGATATATTGAATTAATAACATTCAACTGTACAGTGTTCTGCTAGAGAATAAACACATTTGTGACTGATATCTGTAGTCACATACACATATACTTGTGTTATGTCAGTCAAACCATTGTCAGGTTTGTGAGCAATGACAATGTAACATAATAGCCTACTTATTACTGTTATAACAGGTTATCACAGTAATGTCAAAGCCTAATGTGCAATCAACTTACTAATGTATGGTGAATCTATATTAATACAGTAGCAATACTGATGTCCCTTTTGTCACCCATTTATGTGTGCCATTGTCCAGATGTACTGCTATAACAGGCTGAGAAGTATGATTGAGCAGAAAGACTGTAAATACAGTGTGCCATACTAACATAGAACAGAAATGTGTACCAGGTATCCCCTGAGCACATGTATGTATGCATATGTTCAGCAGGAAGGCATAAAACTAATCACATGGGTTTCAAGCAGTCAAGTACATAGGTTGCGCATGTTGCACATGTGTGTAATAGTGTCAGTGCATACAACAGACATAAATGTGTACAGCTACTGGTTGTTGCATTACTCTGACACTGATATGGGTATTATAGTGGGCATGATTATCAGGTAGTAATCAGAGAAGTGTCCAACTGTGTTATGGCCCGCTGTCCATGCCTATCACTACCGGCTATATCAACACCTATATACAGTGGATATCACAAGTGTACACACCCCTGTTGGAATGCCAGGTTTGTGTGCTATATGTGCTGTATGACAATCAGACCACAAAAAATCATTTCATAATGTTTTTCATCTTCAATGTGATCCCTAACCTGTACAATTCTATATTAAAGGTGTTTCTAGGAAGGTGAGCAACTATTGCCAAGTGAAGATGTGCCATGATGTTAGAGTCCAAACCAAGACAAATGAATGCTGTAACCATCTCAAGAGGTGCATACACAACATATCAGTTTAAGGGTGTTCACACTCATTCAACTGGCTTATTGTACTAATTATTATTTCCATATATTTTCACAGACCAGATTGTTATGTTTACAATTGAATAGTACAAGCTATAGGTCACATTAAAGGTGGAAATTGTTTTGAAATGAGTTATTGTGGTGTCATGTTTTAATTGCACAAATACCAGACATTGTAACAGGGGTGTGTAGCCTTTATATCCACTGTAGCTATATGGACTCGGCAGTACCTGACCTGTATAACCAGCCTCCACCAAGGTAGAGTAATCCCCTTTGGTGGACAACAGAAATACACAAACCACATAATAGGTTGCTATATTGGCTGTACAGGGACACATAGGTGCAGGCAATAACTTGGAAGCAAGTCCATCTCTATCAGAGCAAGCATGTAAGTTCACAGGTGACTTCATGTAAGCCTGACTATGACTACAAATCAGACATATCCACATCACCAAGGACAATTGTAACAGTGTCTCCATATATGTTGTCAGTCTCAGAGGAAACAACACAATTCACCCTGTACTGAGGAGCATGCAGGTAAGGGCCCTGTGGGGATTAGCACACTAATGTATTAGACATACATGTATCTGTATTGTATTAGTACACTAATGCATCAGACATACATGTATCTATTATTGTATCCACATCCATGTGTCAGGTCCGATTGCAGTTGTGGATGGGGTTTTCTAATGCACAGAGGTGCACATCAATGGTGAGGACAGAACATTGTGTATTATTGGGGTTAGTACTGTAAATCTGCAGACATGTTGCACACATCATACACACATGCCATGGATAAAGGCAACCTGCATCAGACAGGTTATGTGGGCACATCAACACCCTGTCCACCCCAGTTGTATAGGTGGATATGTGCATGACCCACACTCCTCCCTTCAGCTATGGTGAGCATGTACATATTGCCTAGTGTTGGCAACAGCAGCAAATCTTTATGGGGCATAATAAAATCACTGTCTGCCTCTTATATGAACCCAGGCATGTGCTCACAGCTCCATCACACACCACTGTCGGACACAGACCTGCCACCATCCACACACCATCCACATGGAAGATGGCCATTGTCAACCCTCTACACAGAAATGAATGGAGAATAGAAGATTATGCAATCAAGTGTCCAACATTGGGGGGGGGGATAATGCAAGCTGCAGGGCCAGCAGGGTAATGCAAGCTGCTATAGCCATGATAGACTGGAGTGCTATGGTGTAGTTTGGATTATTTGCAAGTAATATCCACTGTTGATGTGCAATTTGACAACCGTATGAGGTCCTGTGACCTTTTTCCTGTTATGTCTTCCACGTAACATGCAAAGGGCTCACCTGCCAGCATTCTCTGTTGGAGAAACTGACATCAGCACCCAATATGTGATTGAACATATATTCCCTGTTATTTGGATGGAAAGCAGTAGATATGCGGTAGAGGACTGCCCTGTGGAACACTCTGGTCCACAGGGTAGATAATGCCAGCCTGCACAGCAGAACTTATGAGTAGGCACAGCATCAGGCCACTGACCTCATCTGCCATGCCTGTCAATGGGCTGCTGCTGTAGTGAGGGACTGGCTAGCCACAGGTGGGGGCCAAGCCATCAAGCCCCACTGATACCCACCAAGGAGCTCCTCGTCAACTTTGGGACACCCGCCCAATGTACAAGCCATGAAGCTGAGGAAAGCATTGTGGAGGTGGGTTGCACACACACACACACACACACACACACACACACACACACACACACACGCACACTCTGAAAGAGGAGCATGCAGGTAAGGGCCCTGTGGGGATTAGCACACTAATGTATTAGACATACATGTATCTGTATTGTATTAGTACACTAATGTATCAGACATGCATGTATCTATATTGTATCCACATCCATGTGTCAGGTCCGATTGCAGTTATGGATGGGGTTTTCTAATGCACAGAGGTGCACATCAATGGTGAGGACAGAACATTGTGTATTATTGGGGTTAGTACTGTAAATCTGCAGACATGTTGCACCCACCCTGTACCAAGGCCACATGTGAGTCTGCTGACAATACCTCCCTCTCACAACTACTTAGGATTCTCTGGTCTGCATAAGGGACAGCAGCCTGAAGCTGGTGAGTATGACATTACTATGTTGTTGCCTGGCAATACCCCAGGCATGTGAAGGGCATGCAATTTACCATGAAGACAACTATCCGTAATAGCTAGATTGCTTTATGTAATGGCTATATTGCTTTATGTGCATGTTCACTTGTGGTGGGGTTAACTGCATTGCACCACAGTGGTCACCATTGGGGCCTATCTGAAGTGAATTTGACATTCCTGTAGCATACCTCACAACTTGTCAGTGGCAAGACATCTGGACAGAGGCCAGCAAAATGGCCTGGACAAGGGACATGTGTGACACATTTGTGGTATACAGTGGATATAAATTGTGTACACACCTGTGTTAAGATGCAAGGTGTTCCTGTTGCATACAAATTAGAACCACAATATGTCAGTCCATACCTCTTTCAGCCTGTAATGTGACCCATAACATGAACAGTTCACTTGTAAAACCAAGCATCTGGACTCATGTATTGCACCTACAAGGCTGGCCACCTGTGAGGGTGGCAGACATAGCATGATGTTTCAGTCAGGTATGATACCTCATGCTGCCATATGTGTCAGTACACTCACTGTGGTCTATTTGGCTACAATATTATGTACATGGGCATTGTTAAGGAAAACACAGATCACTTCTGACCACATATAGGTTGCAACCATCTGGATATTCCAAACACATCTGTACAGAGGACTGTACAATGGTTTAACCTGCTGCATGTGAGGCACATGCTGTTACCACATTATATAAAGTTATGGCAGCGGGAGGTGGTCACCAGCCGTGTATGTTACACACATCAAAATTATATAAACCACACAAGATATGATCCTCACACACACACACACAGTTGCCAGGATTGGGATTAGAACACCTTCCTATCCAGGTATTTCTACTATAGTGCTACACAGTTATCAGATGCACCACAGAGCTTATACATTTCCACATAGTTCAAAGGTATTTCTAAGGTGGAAAACATCAACAGGACTACTAAATTGAAGTGAGGGGAAGTGTAAAAGGTAGTACACAGGTCAAAAATGGTGTAACTCACACACTACATGATTCTCACACAAACACACATCTAAACAGTTGCCAGTAGGGATATTAGAACTCCTGCCTATCTAGTTATTTGTGCTATAGTGCTATGCAGTCATCAGACTCACCACAGAGCTGATACATTTCCACCTAGTCCAAAGGTACTTCTAAGGTGGATGACATCAACAGGAATACTAGACTGGGGAGAAGGGAAGTGGGAAGGGTAGTACACAAGTCAAAAATGGTATACGCCAGATCGTACATGATTTACACACACACACACACACACACACACACACACACACACACACACACACACACACACACACACACACACACACACACACACTTGCCAGTATTGGGATTAGAACTCCTGCTTATCTAGTTGTGTCTACTGTAATGTTACGCAATTAACACATGCTACAGCGCTTACTGAATGTTCACATGGCCAAATCTGCTAACTGCACAGCTGAGGTAAAGTATTACAGGTAGCAGAAAGTCTGCCTTTAGTTCCACCCTTACATTATGCTAGTTCATTCTGTCTTGGACTTCAAATAGCATTATGGCTTGGCACTTCACCAGGTTATTGTATCAAGAAGTGTGGCACACCTGTGAGCTGTCAGCAGTACTCGCTCATCAGAGAAGTAGCCCCAGTACTTACTAGTTATGCCCACCCCTCCTGGCATGATGGAAGGGCAGTTTTCTGTGCTTTCACACATTATCCTGGTGCACGTGTGCATTCTGAGGCACTGTTGTACCTGCTTCATGTACACAGACAACCCTCTCCTCTAAACTCGAAAGACAGACCTGTGAGAGTTACCCATATATCACCCAATGTGGACATATGCACTCTCCAGCCAAGACTGGACTAGCAGGTCAAGAGGATAAGATCAACACCTGCACCACACCATGTGGAACACATAACTCACTATAACACCCACTTTGACAGCTATGCCATACAGTGAAAAGCCACACACCCACCTTCACAGAGGCACTCAATGGACATTTACACAAACAGCACAGACCATTAAGGCAGACACCCACTCAGACACCACAACATGGCACATGCCAAGGGACACATATTTAACCTTCACAGTGTGCCCCTCAAACTAAGCTCCTAAGGCTAACCACCTTGCACAATCCAGTGATCATTGGTAACTCAATACTGAGGCACACAAATATCCCACATACTAAGTTGGATATGGAGCAGGTAACAGCTGGATATCTATCACATGCCAGCATAGAACACATGACTCTACAACTATGGTTATCATTCTGTATCCATGTAGGTGTGAATAACCTGGGACACACTTCCTTGGATGTGTCAAGAGACATGGTTGATCTCTCTGATTATATGGTCCAGGCAGGTGTGACAGAAGCCCTGAGCAGTGTACCATCACTAGAATGATGCTGCGGTGCTATCAACAGATTGACTGCAACATTGGCTTATGTGCTTTGTGTCATTCTGTGGGAATCCAGTACCTCTCTGCTTGGGATGACATGACTGACCGAACCTAATGACTTCCCACAGATGTCCTACATCTGTCAGCGCTGGGTTTCCAGGTACTGGCTAAGTGTCTTGCCACCCCTACGATGCCTTATTAGGCAGTGTTCCTAATGTAATTACCACCATAACAGCTAGACATGTGTGCAATCTGATGATCATGCTGCTCACCAGCAGACATCTAACTGTCAGGATGCAGTCACTGAAAGCACTCATTGGAGTGGAGGATGTAACATGTCTGCTGTAATGGAGAGGTGGTTCACAGCCGCAGACAGCAGCCATGCAGTATCAGGCTATAATGCATTCCCTAGCTGTTAGCACCCAGACATGGACCACACCACACTTCCACAGGTGATGTTGCCTCCATATTCATTATGGATGGGAACACCTCCAGACTACTATCCAAGCAAAATGCACTGGAGATACTTCCGGTACAACTGCCTTGGGGTAATAGTGCAATCCAGACCATAGCCTACTATGAGTCCACATCTATGTCCCTAGACTGTCAATGCACATTCCTCAACACCCTGCCATCTATGATGGTCCAACGCAACACTGGCATAGTATGAGATTTCAACTACCCCTACATCACCTGGGGAAAGTAGCCAAGCACCAGTACAGTGGCCCAACACTTCCTAGGATTCATCATTTCAATGCCATGGACCAGCTCATACTGACCCCCAGTAGAGGATGCAACAACCTTGACCTGTGTTGACCACTTAAATATGGGACTGTTGCTCATCCACAGTTGTCAATCCCTGCATGGTGAGATCAACACAGGCTGTAATCAACATGGAACTCAACATGTCAGACACACTCCCAAGGGTAACCACCTTGCAAAACCTGTCCAAAGCTGATTTTGCAGCCATGAAAACAGGGGTGGATGACTTCACTGCAACAGGGCTGTGGAATCATGCACATATACACTGTACAAACAGGTAAATGGATGTATGGTACTAGCCAGAGCCAACAAACACAGACACTGCCCTCCAAACACTGGGAGAAAATGTGATGGTCCCCTGTCATTACTAAAGTATACAACAGAAGGAGGACACTGTTGCAGAGAAAGGTGGTGTCCCATGGCTGTTGATCTCCCTTACTAGCTTCAAACACAATGTGGGATCCCTCATGGAATCCCCTACAGGCATCTGTGAAGGCAGACATGCAGCAGACACAGACCTCAATCACAACAGCCTTTGATAGGTACATCAACAACATCCACAGTATTAAACACAAGTGCTGTGAGCTACTGCACAATGCTAATACCTATCCTGCTACAACAGATATTGGCCACAGTCTTGGCAACACATTCAGTGCCAGCTTTACCCCTCTCTCCCTCCACAAGTGGAGTGCTGAATGTGTTCTCACATGCTGTATCCTGTTTCAGTTCTAGGCATCTGTGTGTCACCAGGATGTGGCCCTGCAGCAAGACCAAGGGATATGGCAGTGTGGTAACACATCCACCATGTGTTAGGTAGGGTACAGCTGTATCTGCACGGATTTCCCAGGTCTGTAACAAGTGATTGCATATACTTCATAGATTATAGGGCAGAGGATTGTACATAGGTATATGCTGATTTACAACATCTATTGTAGAGTGGAGAATGGTACATGTTGTGGTTTGGACACACCTCTGATTGCTAATAACCACAGCCACAGGGGATATTCATCAACCCAACACACTGAGATTACGATTCACACACACACACACACACACACACACACACACACACACACACACACACACACACACACACACACACACATGCCAGTACTGAGTTTTGAACCCCTACCTATGTATTGCTACTACAGTGTTACACATTTATCACAGCACCACAGAGCTTATAGGATGGATGCTGTCCCAAGGCATTTCTAAGGTGAGGAACCTCAGCAGCCCTTGTAAGTACTGTCATTGGGTGATGTAGTGGATGAGAGATTTCATAAAATACTTTACCCTACACACACATTTGCCAAGAGTGAGGTTCAAACCTCACTCTAACTATGCTTTCAGAACTTTATGTTACACATTTACCATACAGACCACTGACCTTACATGGTTTAGGGTTGCCAGCAGGTACTTCTAAGGTGAATGATATCTGCAGGAATGCTAAAGTGGGGCACTGAGAAGTGTACTGGATGTAAATGGGGCCAAAATCTTTAAAGTATGAACACACACACACACACACACACACACACATATATATATATATATATATATATATATATATATATATATATATATATATATTGCCAGGGATGAGATTCAAACCCCTAACTATGTAGGTATTGCAACTACATTGTTACACATTTATCACATGCTCCACAGAGCGTATAGGTAGAATGGTGTCCAAACATACCTCTAAGGTGACTGACATCAGCAGCCGTTGTAAAGTATTACACTTTGAAATGCACTGGCTGTGTATGGACACAAAATACTTCAACCTACAGATATATACATACACACACACACACACACACACACACACACACACACACACACACACACACACACACACACACACACACACACACACACACACTCACACAGACACACTTTTACAATTGCCGGTACTTAGATTAGAACTCCTAAGTAGTGTTTTGCACTACAGTATTACACAGTTATCCCAAGCACCATGGAGTTTACATGTTGAACAAAGGTATCTTTGAAGGTGAGTGACATCAGCAGCAGTGCTAAAGGAGGGGTAAGGGAAGTGTAGTGTGTGTTAATGGCCTCAAAATCATGTCTCTATAAAGACACACACACTCACGCACACACACAAACACACACACACACACTCTCACACATTTTCACAGTTGCCAGGACTGGGATTAGAACTCCTACCTAACTAGCTTGCTACATTATAGTATTATGCAATTATCACAAGTGCCATGGAGCTTATATGTTGAACACCTGTCCAAAGGTATCTTTGAAGGTGAGTGACATCAACAGCAGTGCTAAAGGAGGGGTAAGAAAAGTGTAGTGAGTGTGAATGGCCTCAAAATCATGTCTTTACAGAGACACACACACACTTTCTCACACAAACAAACACATTTTCACAGTTGCCAGAACTGGGATTAGAACTCCTATCTAACTAGTTTGCTACACTATAGTATTACACAGTTTTCACAAGCACCACAGAGCTTATAGGGCTGTAAGCTGCCCAAAGGGTTATTTCAGGGTGACTGACATCAGCAGGAGTGCTAAAGTAGGACAATGGGGAGTGTAATGAGTGTGAATGGTCTCAAACATATTCATCTAGAAACACACACACACACACACACACACACACACACACACACACACACACACACACACACACACGCGCGCACACCCACACACACACACACACACACACACACACACACACACACACACACACATTTGTCAGGACTGATATTACAAATGCTACATGAATACTTATTTGTACTACAGTGTTACACAGTTATCACAAGCACCACTGAGTCTATAGGGCTGAGGGCTAACAAAAGGAATTTCTACAGTGAATGACATCAGCACATCATGTGATATAGGCCAATGGGATGTGTACTGGGTGGGAAATGCCTCATAATGGGATTCTCTCTGTCACTGTCTGTCTCTCTCTTTCCCATGTCTCTTTGTGTGTATGTTTGACGTATTATGTTATGTTGGCCTTAGATATGTGTGAGTATTCCTATCCAATGTGTGTGTGTGTGTATGTGTGTGTGTGTTTGTGTGTGTGTGTGTGTGTGTGTGTGTGTGTGTGTGTGTGTGTGTGTGTGTGTGTGTGTGTGTGTGTGTGTGTGTGTGTGTGTGTGTGTGTGAGAAGTATGAATGGTGTACAATTTGGTGTGTGTGCACAGACATCTGCGAATAACAGATAACTATAGTCCACTGTGTTGTCAGATATGGGCTTCATTTCTCTTAAGTGTAGGAGCATGCCCAGTATAGCCTTCTATATTGAGTGTGTGCATCCATTCCAGGGAGAGCTGGACTCCAGTTTAGGGTTTTGTGTGCTACAGCTACACCTAGCAACCTGTTTCTGCAGGATATCTGTAGATAGTTTGCCAATATGGAGACACAACTGGTGTAACATACAGGGGATACTGTAACTATTGCTGTCTGTGCTGCTTGTGTAACATAGGTTCATAGATTCATAGGTAGGTACTAGGCTATTGGCCCTAGGGCCTATATAAGCCTAGCCAAAGGTACCCTGGCTTTTGCCACCCAAGAAAATTATTTTCCTGTGCCACTGTCAATCAGAGCCACAGAAGTGATCCCCAGGGTGAATTTCCTATCTCCCATCCAATCATCAAGATTTTTCTTGAACAGTGCTAATGAGGAGCTTTGTTTGATATAGATAGGTAGTTTGTTCCAGAGTATGGGAAGTCTCTGGGACAGGAATCTATCCCTCCAGCATGTTCTGTTTATTGTGGTGACGAGGTTTAGGTCCATAGAGCATGTAGCTCATAGGGATTTGGATTTCTTTAAGTGGAGCATGTCTAAAAGCTCTGGGTTTGACATAGCTTTGTGTGTTAGGCAGAGATCGCCTCTGAGTAGGTGATATGCAACGGAGTAAAGCTGCAGTTTTTTGAGACGGTCTGCATAGGGCATCTCTTTGAGGCCAGTAATCCTCTTTGTGAGGTATTTCTGTGGCCTTTCCAGTTGTGATAGATGTCTTGTGAGGTACATACCAAAAGGGGCATTGTACTCTATAATGGGTCTAATGAGTGACGAGTAGAGGGTAACAATGACTTCTTTTTTCCTGGATGAGAAACCTTTTGTGATGAGGTATGCCACATAGAAGGATTTCCTGACTACTGTGGCGATGTGATTATCAAAGGAGAGACTACTGTCCACCTGTGTCCCAAGGTCTCTTATCACACTTTCGGTGTTAAGTAGACTACCACCTATGTGGTAGTTCATGGGTATTGAGTTTTTACCAAAAGGAATGACAATGCACTTTTTGGCATTGAGCTTGAGGCTATGGCTTTGACACCAGGCATCTGTCTCAGCAAGGCCCTTTTGTAGGATGTCCACATCTTTTGGAGTTTTGATTATGGCTCCTAGTTTGCAGTCATCTGTGAACTTCGTTAGCCAAACACCTTCTGTGTTGGCCTGTACTTCAGAGAAGTAGATACCAAACAGGAGAGGACCCAGTACTGAACCCTGTGGTACTGCACTTGTCACTGGTCTGAAGCTGGATTTGGAGTCTGCTACTTTCACAGTGTGGGTTCTGTCAGTGAGCCAGTTGGCAACCCATCTTGTGACATAGGGATTTATACCTAGTTTAGTGAGTTTATCTATAATTCCAGAGTGGGGGGTGGTGTCAAAAGCCTTGGCGAGATCTAGATAGGCTGTGTGAACCACCTTACCCTCATCTATGGCTTTGGTGACTGCTTCAAAGAAGTCTATCAGGTTTAGGAGACATGATCTGCCTTTTACAAACCCGAACTGGGTGGGGTCCTGAGTTTGGAGATTACCAATGTCATTGTTTATAAGTTCCATGATGATACTCTCCATAGCCTTGCAGACCAGGCTCATTAGGCTAATGGGGCGGTAGTTTCCAGGGTCTGTGGTGGCTCCCCCTTTGTGGAGTGGGATAACTGTCGCTGTGAGCCATTCAGTGGGCACATAACCTGAGGTAAGGCTATGACTGAACATAGTACTTAGGTGGGGTGCCAGTTCGTTCTGTAGTTCATGTAGAACACAGCCTGGGATGTTGTCAGGTCCCATGGATGCTGTGTTCTTGGATTTGGATAGTGTGTTTTTTACCTGTGCAGCCGTGATTACAGGAACTTTGCATTCTTCTGGTATAGAGATGGGCCCTTTAGGGGATGACAGAGGGGTAAAGTTAGCACTGAACCTATCTGCCAGGATGTTGGCAATATCCATTGGTTCTGTATATTTAGTGCCATTGTGCTGTAACTCAGAGCAGATCTGAGTGTTGCCATTGAGATTCTTGACATAGCTATAGAATGCTTTGTGGTTGTCTTTAGAGTCAGTGGCGATTTTGTTTTCATAACTAGCTTTGGAGGATTTTATGAGGGATCTCAGCTTCTTACTGAAGCTGACCAGGGAGTTTCTCCAATCATGGAATTTTACTCTTTCTGCAACAGTTTCTTTATTCTGTTGTAGAGTTTGTTTATGGCAGGGGACCACCAGATTGGCTTCCTTTTTTTGGAGGATAGCATCTTGGTTCTGTTAGGGATTGCATGATCCATGCACTCATGTAAGTGCTTATAAAGTGCATTTGTGTAGGATTCAGCAGTCATACCACTATTGTCCGTCAGCATGGGTATCATGAAGTTTGCCACTTCTGTCTTAAGAAGCATGAAGTTGGTTTTGGAGAAATTTTTTACTGTGGTTTCCCTAATGGGGGGTGGGAGAGGGATGTGGATGTCTATGGTGATTAGCTTATGGTCGGATCTGACCAACGAGGAATTGACCTCTGGTGTGGAGCACCGGTTGCCCATGTTGGTAATAACCAGGTCTAGGATATTGCTGCTCCTGGTGGGGGTGTGGATAAGTTGATCCATGGTATTGGAATTTATGAATTCCAGAAAACGTTGAGCACAAGAGTTGGTACATGAGTAGTTTTCCCAGTTAATGGTAGGGTAGTTGAAATTGCCCATTATTAGGGTGTTAGGTTGTACCCTAATATTTTCCAGTGTATTAAGAAATGAGGAGTGGGAATCCTGGGGCATGGTGGGGGATCTGTAGCAAGCTACAATTTGGATTGTGGTCTTGCCCAGAGTTAGTTGCACTTGGATAATCTTGGATGCATTATGCTAAGCAACTAGCCTGGAGGTGTGGATATCCTTAATGAATATGGACACGCCTCCGCCTTTAGTGTTTTGGTCCAGGTTACGTGGCCTAAAGGTGTAGTATGAATTATAGCCTGGTAATGCAGGGGTACTCTCTGGAGCCTTCAACCAGGTCTCTGTCACTGCACAGATGTTGATGTTCTCCATTTTAAGGACTGCCTCGAGAGAGTGCATTTTGAGGTTTAGACTTCTAGCATTGAGTAGCAATACCCTCAGATTCTTCTTGCCTGTACCTTTTAGGGTGGTGAATTTGTCATTTGAACCTTGCCTAAAAAAGGCACTATAGGGGTGGCTAGAGCCTTAGCCAGTATCAAGAATCCCAGGGGTGACAGGTGCAGGCCATCTCTGGCAAAGCATCGTGGCTTGTCGATCATGTCATCCCAGGCAGACAGATACTGGATCCCCTTAGAATGACACCAGAAGCTTAGCCAATTGTTGAAGTCAATCATTTGTCCTTGTACTGTGGTATCATTCTGGGTGATGACAGGATGCTACTCAGGGCTAGGGTCATACCTGCCTGGGCTACAAGATCGGACAGCTCCTCCATGTCCCTTTTCATGTAGTCCAAGGAGGTACGTCTCAGATCATTCACACCAACATGGACAATGATAGAGTCATATTTGTACTTGTTGTGGAGTGACCTGAGTGCATGCGTTATGTGGCGGATCCTGGCACCTGACAGGCAGCTGACAGTAACTTTCTCCTTGTTTAGCCTGGTGAGTGGAACATCAGTGTGCCTGACTATAGAGTCACCTATGACTAGAGTGTTGGGTATGTTGTTATGCCTTATGGGCTGTGGTTGAGTGGCACACTGAGTTTGTGGGCTATGTGTCATTTGGGTTGTGTTGGGGGGGTTGCTTGTGTTTCTGCTTTGGAGGTCCCTGTTGCTTGGGCAGGTTTTTACTGAGAGCCTCAGCGAATGTAGGTGTGTGTTTTGTGTTTCTATGTGTGTGTTTTGGTGGTGTAGGTTTTGAGGGACTATGTGCTGAGTGTGGTGTGGTGCAAGTGTTTACCTTCTCCTCTTGACTGTCTAGTCCAGTCTTGGGTGAAGAGAGCTTTGCTTCCAGTTTGGCTATATAAGTGCATCTCTCACAGGTTGTAGTGTTGGGTGGTAGGAGGAGAGGGTTGTCTGTGTACATGAGGCAATTACTGCATTGCCCCAAGATGCCCAGATTTATCAGGTAGACAGGAAAAAACACCAGGGGCTGACCCTTAGACATGCCTGGATAGGTGCTTATTTGTGAAGTACTAGAAACTGTTTTCCTCTAGACAGTGAGGAAAGTTGAGTGCTGTCGTAATTTGTAGCTTATTTAGTGCTTACAATAAGTTCTGAACAAGTGCTGAAACAAAAAACTGGCTAGTTCTAAGAAACAAAATTAAGCTAGAAGACTTCCCTCCAACACAGAAAGGCTTGGGCCCTAGAATCCTAAAAATAGTTCTGGACACCGCAAATCTATATCCAGGCTAGACTACCCACAGGAAAGGCAGGAAACAAGCTTAGAAAAAGTTTTTTTTTTTTTTTTTTTTTTTTTTAGTGGAAAGAGAGAAAGGAGTAGCAGAAACTAAGCTGATTGGTCTTCTCAAATGTTCTCCCTGTACTGGGTAGAATGAGGTAATGACACTAGACTGGGAGGAGGATCCCAGATCAAATTTACACTAGGGGCAGGCAACTGCAAAGCCACCAACTATAAAAACACTATACCAACAGGGAGGGAGGGTGGTAAACAGACTGCAGAGATGTTTCTCACAGCTGAAAAGCAGCAGTGAGCCTTTAAATGAAAGTTTTAAACAGCTAAAGGAGCCTCTAGAAAAAAGAGTTTAACTACAACAAGTTATCAGAAGCAAACAACCCAACAGATGCTTAATAAAAGTGGACAATTTCCAGTTAATACCTCACACACAGTGAAACTAGCTAGAAAAATACACAGTACACAAAGTGCTATAAATAACAAAGAAATAAAGAACAAAATAAACAAAAAACAGGATACTTAATGTTATATATTATAGCTCCGAGTTTTCTCAGTGTCCTTCCTTCGATTAGCTCAGTGTAAAATGGCAGAACACTCACAACTGAACTTCTTAGGTAACAGAAAGTTGAAACCTGAGACAGCTTTTAAGAAAGAAATCTCAAAGAACCAATGAGGTGCTTAGTCTAAGCTGTAGTCCAGGTGACCTCAGTCAGCCAATGACCTCAAACAATTCTCCTTCACTGAAATGCCTGATGGCTTTGGCTAAACCAAGATGACCCTGAATATGTGCTCAGACACACAGCCTCCACAAACACTAGGCCCAAATACAAGCCTGAATATGGAAATGCTACAAATATCCCCATTACTTAGAAACAAACTGCAGAAATGTTTCTCACAGCTTAAAAGCAGCAGTGAGCCTTTAAATGAAAGTTTTAAACAGCTATAGGAGCCTCTAGAAAAAAGAGTTTAACTTCACAAGTTATCAGAAACAAACAACCCAACAGATGCTTAATAAAAGTGGACACTTTCCAGTTAATACCTCACACACAGTGAAACTAGCTAGAAAAATACACAGTACACAAAGTGCTATAAATAACAAAGAAATAAAGAACAAAATAAACAAAAAACAGGATACTTAATGTTATATATTATAGCTCCGAGTTTTCTCAGTGTCCTTCCTTCGATTAGCTCAGTGTAAAATGGCAGAACACTCACAACTGAACTTCTTAGGTAACAGAAAGTTGAAACCTGAGACAGCTTTTAAGAAAGAAATCTCAAAAGAACCAATGAGGTGCTTAGTCTAAGCTGTAGTCCAGGTGACCTCAGTCAGCCAATGACCTCAAACAATTCTCCTTCACTGAAATGCCTGATGGCTTTGGCTAAACCAAGATGACCCTGAATATGTGCTCAGACACACAGCCTCCACAAACACTAGGCCCAAATACAAGCCTGAATATGGAAATGCTACAAATATCCCCATTACTTAGAAACAAACTGCAGAAATGTTTCTCACAGCTTAAAAGCAGCAGTGAGCCTTTAAATGAAAGTTTTAAACAGCTATAGGAGCCTCTAGAAAAAAGAGTTTAACTTCACAAGTTATCAGAAACAAACAACCCAACAGATGCTTAATAAAAGTGGACACTTTCCAGTTAATACCTCACACACAGTGAAACTAGCTAGAAAAATACACAGTACACAAAGTGCTATAAATAACAAAGAAATAAAGAACAAAATAAACAAAAAACAGGATACTTAATGTTATATATTATAACTCTGAGTTTGCTCAGTGTCCTTCCTTTGATTAGCTCAGTGTAAAATGGCAGAACACTCACAACTGAACTTCTTAGGTAACAGAAAGTTGAAACCTGAGACAGCTTTTAAGAAAGAAATCTCAAAAGAACCAATGAGGTGCTTAGTCTAAGCTGTAGTCCAGGTGATCTCAGTCAGCCAATGATCTCAAACAATTCTCTCTCACTGAAATGCCTGATGGCTTTGGCTAAACCAAGATGTCCCTGAATATGTGCTCAGACACACAGCCTCCACAAACACTAGGCCCAAATACAAGCTTGAATATGGAAATGCTACAAATATCCCCACTACTTAGAAACAAACTGCAGTAATGTTTTTTCACAGCGGAAAAGCAGCAGTGAGCCTTTAAATGAAAGTTTTAAACAGCTAAAGGAGCCTCTAGGAAAAAGAGTTTAACTGCAACAAGTTATCAGAAACAAACAACACAACAGATGCTTAATAAAAGTGGACAATTTCCAGTTAATACCTCACACACAGTGAAACTAGCTAGAGAAATACACAGTACACAAAGTGCTATAAATAACAAAGAAATAAAGAACAAAATAAACAAAAAATAGGATACTTAATGTTATATATTATAGCTCCGAGTTTGCTCAGTGTCCTTCCTTCAATTAGCTCAGTGTAAAATGGCAGAACACTCACAACTGAACTTCTTAGGTAACAGAAAGTTGAAACCTGAGACAGCTTTTAAGAAAGAAATCTCAAAAGAACCAATGAGGTGCTTAGTCTAAGTTGTAGTCCAGGTGACCTCAGTCAGCCAATGACCTCAAACAATTCTCTCTCACTGAAATGCCTGATGGCTTTGGCTAAACCAAGATGTTCCTGAATATGTGCTCAGACACACAGCCTCCACAAACACTAGGCCCAAATACAAACTTGAATATGGAAATGCTACAAATATCCCCACTACTTGGAAACAAACTGCAGAAATGTTTATTACAGCTGAAAAGCAGCAGTGAGCCTTTAAATGAAAGTTTTAAACAGCTAAAGGAGCCTCTAGAAAAAAGAGTTTAACTGCAACAAGTTATCAGAAACAAACAACCCAACAGATGCTTAATAAAAGTGGACAATTTCCAGTTAATACCTCACACACAGTGAAACTAGCTAGAAAAATACACAGTACACAAAGTGCTATAACTAACAAAGAAATAAAGAACAAAATAAACTAAAAACAGGATACTTAATGTTATATATTATAGCTCCGAGTTTGCTCAGTGTTCTTCCTTCGATTAGCTCAGTGTAAAAATGGTTGGTTGTAGCATAGATTTTCTGAAATAATGTACTGTTTTACACTGTGATGTATCATGTCACCAACTACTGACAGTTATCATTCTTTGCTCACAGTTATTTACCAGGGAAATACAAGATGAATGAAGCTGAGACCAATATTTTGAGGCATATAGACTACACATTCTGGCACACTCCTGCCATTGTGGAGGGGTAGCTACATACAATAGACTGCCGGTTCTGTGTAAATAGCCCAGCACCTTGGTAGTATGCTGACTGGGGATCCCCTTCTTGTGCTTTTCTCCATTTAACAGAATGGCCATATCCTGCTGTGGCCATACTTCTCATCTGTATAGCTACACCCAGGTTATCCAGAGGCAGGACTCATATCTGGCCAGTTTACCTTCACATTGTGGTTTACAAGCAGCTTTGTGGCTATTCATTCATGGGTTTGCAGACGGGGTAGTATGGGCAGACATTAGAGTTTCAGACTTCACACACTCCATGACATCCATGCTTCTACACTACACTCTGTTAGTCTCTCCTCTTCTTAACATCATGAAAGCAATATCTCCAAGGTATCCCTATAGTTGGGCCTTTACCCCAGTAGTGGTTATAGCCTGGTCCGCAGTTCTTGCAGTAGGACATGGGGAGGCATGCTACTGCCATTTGCCAGCATGACCTTGCATTTGTTTTCTGTTTCCTGTGTTAGGTTGTTAGGACCTCTTGACATTCTGTACACTGGCACTATGGGTGAGGCATGGGCCTTTGCCAGAGGACTGTAGGCCATTTGAGAGTGCTGCAGGCCATCTATAGCAGGCCAGTGGATTCTGTCACTCATACATTCTCAGGCTGCAAGCCAGTGGATTACCCTGGGGTGACAGTGGTAAGTGGTTGAGGTGTTCCTGTCAATCCTTCCTGTTCATACTGATCCACGAGTCTGGATGTGGTCAGGATGCTGCTTACAGCTAGGGATATACCTGCAAGGGACACCTATTCTACATGCAGCATCATGTATTTATTCCCATACAGAGATGGGTTCATGCTGTACTCATTCCCTACAGCAAGGATATAACCTGTGATAAACCTGTGGCTGATGGTGGGGTGAGCTGGATGCATGTATGATATGGAAGCTACTGGCACCTGAATCACAGATATACCTGGGACATTCCCCTTATGCTGCTTTGTGTGTGAACATGGACAGCCTGTCATTACTTTATAACTGTGCCTTTTATGGTCTGCCAGTGATTGGCCAGACTAACAGTTTTCTATACTAGAGGGACAACTAATGTGATGCTAACCTCTCTGTATAATTCCAAAGTTGTGTGCAGTTGACAGTTATTTTATATGCACTCTGTGTAGGTTACTTCCACCTGTGTACTGTTTCTATGTATGGGACCCCATTCATGGCATGTCCGGCTTTCCCAACGGTGACAGGTATTGAAATCTGGACAGTGGGTATCTACAACTGCTGACATCGGTGTACCTGAGATGCAGTGTGGTTGGCACTGCAGTTGTTGGAACATGGCCCTGTTGACCACTGTACTGTACCTAGGCCACTGAAACACAACCATTCAAGCTCACATGCTGACCACTTCCAGGCAATATTAAAAACACAACAAACTTACCACACTGACTCCTGCATATTGTACACATGCAACAATGCAGATTGGGACAGCTCTGGCAATCTGTGCTCCAGTGATATTACTCCTAAACTTACATGTTACTGCATTTCTACATGGAATTGTGGGGTGGGGGTGCACACCTGAAGACTTTAAATATTTGGAATGACTGTACTGATATTTTGGTTACTCTGCTGGCTTACATTTGATATTGTATTGTGTGACCTATCATGCAGAAAGGAGGCATATCAGTAGAGTACACATGTTAGAGTTTAAATGCATAAATTTCAGTTTCAGACTTCTTACCCTTCAGAACTAAAATGCAACTGCCAGACCTGTTGTAGTATGTGTGTGTAGGTCTGGATGGGGACTGTTCACCATTGTCATTATTTGTGGGCCTTACCCCGGCCTTTCTTTATGGTCATCTACACCTGTCCTGCTGGGTGAGGCTGGTGGTGGGTATGTGACCTTCATTGACATCCATGTGTGTGGCCTATTGACACCCACAGTTATTTGGGCCATCACATGTACTGCAGTGGGAGCTGTCACCTTGTGTAGTACTGCCTAGTATGCTGACACCAGTATTTGTTATAGATTTCCTGCTGTCCCATACAGCTGTCAGCTTTCTGCTGCTATCACATTCAGCCACCCAATTCCCTTGCATGCTTGCATCCATACCATAAATACAACTATCAGAACATACTACTCCATTCAGTAATTGATAGGAAGGGTAACTTATCTTATTGCTGGGCCAGTATTGAGGATGGTGATGGAGGGCTGACTATGTCAGATGCATGTAGTACACTTCCTATACATGGTAAAGCACAAGTAATGTCATGTTTGGCATCCCTTTTCCTGTATGTGCGAGTCAGAGAGAGGTATCAGTCCCTGGGCCCCTACAGTGTCAGTGTGTGTGCTATGCATTGCCTCTTTGCCAAGGCCTGGGCATACTGGGCAAGCTTCCTTCTGCCTACAGGAGCAGGCTCAGGAAGTTCCTCTATGCCTGTGCTGGCCTTGTCAATGGTGGGAGGCTGGTGGCTCTGCCCCATGCTGTTCCTGCTGCAGCTGTTTCACAGGATCATATTGTGTAGCATGGCACATGCTATGAACATTTGTGTACATGTAGCTGGAAAGTACTGCAAGGCTCCACCGGATATGTCAAGGCAGCGGAACAGTGACTTGAGCATCCCAAACACACGCTCTACAATGATCCTGGTTTGTACATGTGCCTCATTATGGTGTTCTTGTTCAGGTGTGTGTGCATTTCTGATGGGTGCCATCAGCCACGACTCCAGTGCATAGCCAGAATTTCCCACTAGATGGCCATATGGGATGTCACCCCTGGCAAACCCCTGATATAACTGTGAGCAATGCCAGATGTGGGAGTCATTATAGCTTCTAGGGCTGCTAGCACACATGTTCATGATAATGCCCTGGGCATCACACATGACCTGGCAGTTGATGGAGGGGAAGCCCTTGTGGTTTATGTAGACCCTACCCTGCTCACCAGGTGATGCTTTGATGTGTATGTGCATGCAGTCTATGGCACCAAGTACCTCAGGGTATTCTGCTATATGGTGGAAGAGATGCATACTTCTGGTCAATGCCTCAAAGCTGCTGGGGAAATATATGTGCTCACTGACATGTGCTGACATGGCATCCAGGAAGTGGTGGATTACCCTGGATGCTGATGCCTGTGAGATCCCCATGATATCCCCAGTTGGTCTTTGGAAGGCACCTGCGGCTAGTATTCTTAAGCCTACACATACCTTGGTATGCACTGGGATGGGTTCCCCTCTATTAGTTCTGTGTGTGAGGCTGGCCGGCACAGCTCAATGATTTGCTGTAGAATGTCCCTGTCCACCCTATAGTGCTCCACTAGCTCCAGCTCATGTAGGCCTGGTAGGTTACCCTGGGTCTGTACACTCTTCTCCTCCTCCTCATTGTGGGTAGGTTGTCAGCATTCTCTTCCTCACCCCCCCCCCCCAGTCTCTAGCACATATTGATGGATTAAAGCAGCAGCAGCCTCTAACATTTTTGGTTAGTTTTGCAAGTTACAAATCCCCCATTTGTGTACACCGGTGGTGTACAGTTTGTGGGAAAAAAACAGTCTGAAAGGTGTTTGCTTAGTTTATAGTAGTGTGCTGGGCTGCTGAATGTGTAATTGGCTGATTCTGATACATTCCACCTGCCAGCTATGCTAGTTCTCCTTGATTGCCCTCCTACTGCTGTGTCCCCTTCCCACTTCCTCTCTATTTAAGCCTCGAGGCACATTGCACATACCCAGTGCTGAAATGTAAACAGTTCTGCCATTTCCTCTTTTTTTCTGTTAATGTTTAAAACCCGGTGTGCGGCACACACCATTTAGGCTATGTACACAGTGCTCAGGCACATCTGACACCCCCTTCCTTAGCTTTGCTTAGCTAAGGGCAAACACAGGCCACAGACCTCCAATGAGCATACAGCAAGCATGACACACCCCATTATGAAGTCATCCAGCTCTTAGACTTGTACTGTTCTGTTGCTGTACCTACATGGTTAGGTACAAGTTGACACTTTGAAGAAATATGTGATTCAGTATAACTCCCCTCATTTGCATCCCCCAATGTGTAGGTCATTAGCTGCTGCACTAAAATGGACCCTTTCCCCTTGACAACCAGTGCTCCCTGGTATTGTTTACTTTCTGCATGCCATAGATTATAACAGCAAATTGCAGATTTTAACTTAAAATTGAGTTTTCCCATTTTTTAAAAATTTTCGGCACAATCCCATTTGCGCGCTTCTGTACTATGCTTAAATGACCAAGATCGGCACCCCCCCCAAAAAAAGTTTAATTTTCATATTTATTAATCACTTTTTAATGCCAATGGTCTTATATTTGGCCATTAGCATATCTATTGTACATAATACATGCTTTTTAATGAGTGTCATGCCTTTGTTTTGTCAGTTGCAGAAATGTACTGTTATTTTCTGAATATATTTTTGCACTGACACTGTTCTAGCACAGAGACCTGGCAGTTTGATGAATTACTAAATCACCTCATTTCATGGCTTTCACCAGCAAATGAGGTGATTTGCATATTTGCCAGTTTTCCATGCTAGAACAGTGTAGAGCTGCTCGTGCACATGAAAACGGCAGTATCCCGAAGCGCTCGATGGGCATTTTCCATGCAGGAGCTCCTACACTGTTCCTGCATGGAAAAATAGGCTTCCTGAATCCCAGGGTTTATTTGCAAAGTGCATTCATTTTGAAGTGTTTCTTATTCGAAGCTTCTTTTGCTGTGTACAGTTTGTTCACAAAGTACAGTCATTTGATAAGGGGTGATTTCACAAAGTACTGTTTTTTTAAAGAGTTCTTGTGCTACAGAGACTTATTTGGCAAAGTGCAGTTATTTCAAAGAGTCTCAAAAAACAAAACTGAAAGAGGCAGCCAAAACACAACAATAAGAAGCCAACTATTTATTAGAAATAAAATGAGAAAATCCAACAAGGCCAAAGACTTAAAATTCACTAAGCGCTTTCACATTCAAAGGGAATGCTTCATCAGACTGTTAACTGTTGACTTAATTGGTACCATTTAAAAGCTTTAACATTTCATTGTCAAGCCAATCACTATTCGGCTCATAAATATTGAATGAAAATAATATAGTTCATCAAAAACCTCATGGATAATTCATTAAAAACATTTTTAAAGCATTTTAACAAATATAATATAATCTCACATTTATAAAAATGTATAAATTATATATATATATATATATATATATATATATATATATATATATATATATATATTATATATATGAAATATATAAATGTATATATGCAAAAAATATATATATAAAAAATATGATAATCTTGTGTATTGATGAATATAAAACCATATGTATTGGGAACTATATATACACATAAAAAACTTATTGGTTATCGTTGTCATGAATTATAACGTATTTTTGTAGATAACGTCATAAAAATATGACATGTAACTATTCGTTTATCCTTGCATAAGAAGTATAAACTATTGTGTATTGAACAGTATATCTATACTTCAACACTACATACTTTGTGTATCGGTTTACTATCACAATGCCGACGTGCAATTGCACGGCTATGAAGTATTCGAACAACATATGTTCGAATACTTCATAGTTCGGCAGGTGATGTGAGCGAACGTTATCATTGCAAATGGACTGTGCATTCACAATTATAACGTTCACTCATGTAAGGGGATCGCGGTACAGTGCGGTTAGGGAAATACATCCCTTTCCTCCCTGTAGTGCAATCTCGGAGTTGGAATATTAAGTTAGGGGGGGTGTGGGGGGTGCAGGGTGGCTTGCCCCCCTGCATAGATGTGAGTGTAGGCTAGTTAGGTAGGGAGTTAAGGGAAGGGTGGGAGCGCTGTTAATTGTCGAAAATGTTGCGAGTGACATTTTCGACAATTAACAGCTGTTTTCAACATTAGGTGCATACGGAAATGTTCATTTCCGATGTTAAAATTCGACGTTAGGTACACTTTTTTTTTTTATTTTCGAATTTTTGATAGTAAACCTTGTGTATATGCAACCATACCTGATAAGAACTGTGTGTATATATATAAACATGTTGTGTCTTTCGGCTTTTCCAGGTTAGGGGTCGCCACAGCAGAACTCCAGTCCGCTAATGATTGGCAGTTGATTTTTACGTGCTGAGTTGCCGGCCCTAACGCACAACCTTCAACGAAGTCATGCCCATTCACGCGTGTCTCCACAGAAGATGCTCTAGCTGAGAATCGAATGGGACAACGTCTTGCTGTGAGGTGACAATGCTACCGCAGCACCACCACAGCGGATTGTGTATATATATATAAACATACAATACTAATATATACTTATTAAAACTTTTATCAGAAATATAAAGAAATTTTTATATAAATTAATAAGGAATAAATATGTGAAATAATATATATATAGAACACATATATTAATGCCTATATAATACGTATGTGTTTTCTAATGTTTAAGATCCTTAGCTGCTAGAAAGGGTCTCATGGACACCTTATCATTGAGTCCTAGCCCTCGATCTGCTTGTAATCTTAATATCCATCTCATTTCTCTCTGCTCTGTATAATTCTTATAATTCCCTAGCCTAGCATTCCTATATATCATTTCTAATACCATAAATTTAAAACGGTGTAATGTGCCTTTGTTTATGATATGTTTTGCTAACGCATTATTTTCGTCCTCCCTATTTATTGCATAAATATGTTCTTTCACTCGTTCCCTTAAGGTTCTATTTGTCATTCCTACATAGAACGAGTTGCATTTACCACAAATAGCAAGGTAAATCAAATCTCGTGTTCTGCAGTCAGCATAACTATTAAACTCATATTCCTTTCATGTCTCTGGATGTACAAACTTGTAGCCATTTAACATGAAGGGACATTGATTGCAACTCCTGCAAGCAAAAGTTCCTTTTCTGATAGATCTTAGTGTATGTTTTTCATTCTTTTCATAACACAAGATGTGTTTCAATGATTTATAATAAATATATATTAGTATTGTATGTTTACACATATATACACACAGTTCTTATCAGGTATGGCTGTATATACACGAAGTATGTAGTGTTGAAGTATAGATATACTGTTCTATACACAATAGTTTATACTTCATATGCAAGGATAAACGAATAGTTACATGCCATATTTTTATGACGTTATCTACAAAAGTACATTATAATTCATGACAAAGATAACCAATAAGTTTTTTATGTGTATATATAGTTCCCAATACATATGGTTTTATATTCATCAATACACATGATTATCAGATTTTATCATATATATTTTTTTGTATATATACATTTATATATTTCATATATGTTAAAGCTTTTAAATGGTACCAATTAAGTCAACAGTTAACAGTCTGATGAAGCATTCCCTTTGAATGTGAAAGCGCTTACTGAATTTTAAGTCTTTGGCCTTGTTGGATTTTCTCATTTTATTTCTAATAAATAGTCTGCTTCTTATTGTCGTGTTTTGGCTGCCTGTTTCAGTTTTGTTTTTTGGGATTTTATGGACATTTGCTGCAGCCGAGGAGCCTCTTCCTTGTCTTGGAAATTCTTTTTCAGTTTTATTTCAAAGAGTCTGTTGTGATATTGGACATAATTACAAGTTCTGGCATATATTTATGTGTGTATGTTTATATATAATTCCAGGCAACTTCACTACTGTGTGTTGATATGGCAGAGACATTTCACAGACCCAGCCCACTTGTGTTTGATGATAATATTGCAGAGAATTGGAAAATATTTGAGCAGGAATATATTTTAATACAAGCAGCTTTTTCTGACAAAGATGCACATACAAGGGCATTCACTTTGCTTAATTTAGCTGGGTCACAGGCCACTGAAAGAGAGCGTTCATTTGTGTATGCACTAGCAGTACATGCAGGAAAAGTGGAAAACTGCTATATTGTTATACCAGCTGAATCAAGACAGGACCCTGAGTGCTTGAAACAAATTTGGAGAAATGTGCAACCCCCAGACAAATGTTACATTAGAGAGGCACCTATTTTATACAAGAGACCACAAGCCAGGTGAAACATTTGCCGCTTATAGCACTAACTTGAGAAATAAGGCTGAACTGTGCAGATTTGGTGATTTGGAAGATGAGCTAATAAAGGACAGGCTTGTGTGTGGTGTTAGTAGTGCTGCAGTGAGAAAGATATTACTTCATGACAGTGATTTAATGTTGAGTAAAGTCATAGAGATTTGTCAAATCCATGAGCTCACAGAAAGGCACACATGTATGCTTGCAAGTAATAAGAGCTTAGTTTCAGCAGCCTCTAGAGCAAGTGTAGACAGCATGCAGCATATGGCTAGCAGAGGCAGGACTAAGCACATGGTAGTTGCCGCCCCTATGGGTTCCCCTGGGAGATTCCCTAACTTTCTAGCAAGTTCCAAGACTAGCTCAGCAAAACGGACATGCTCAGTGCAGTATAAGGGTGGGTCAAGCAAGCCTCATTCAGTTATTAAGAAAGGTCACTCAAAAAAGCAAGTTGATCATCTGAAAAGCTGCAACCCTACTCTCTATGTAGATGGTGTATCAGTGGTTGCTGAAAAGGCAAGTGAAGTAGATTTGTTGGCAAAGAACAAAGTATTGTGTACTGTCCTGATCAATAGTAAACCCACAGAGCTCAAAGTAGACACTGGTTCAAAGTGTAATGTTATGTCAGCAGAAACATTTGCTAGAGTGAGAGCTGGTGAGCAACTTAATTTGGCTAATTGTATGAAGCTTGTTGCTTATGGAGGTGAACAGATTCAAACTGATGGCTCAGTAGTGCTTTCATGCTATTCGGCTGGGAACAGCTACAGCTTGCAATTTTATGTAGTCAGAAGACTTGTGCAGTCATTACTAGGTCTCTGAGACAGTCTAAGAATGAAACCGCTTTGTTTTTCCAAAGAAGTACATCATGTAAGCACATGTCCCAGTTCCAGCTTCAGTGATGCTATTTTCTCAGAGTATGCTGATGTTTTCGATGACAAGTTAGGAAAAATTCCAGTTGTGTACTCCATGAAAGTAGACCCAGAGGTCAGTCCAGAGGTCAGACCAGTGAGGAGAGTTCCAATTGCTATGCAGGACAAAGTCAAGTTCAGTTAGATGAGATGGTGCAGCAAGGTGATTTGTCGAGTTACAGAAACAACTGAGTGGGAGTCTTCTATGTTAGCTGCTCATAAGAAAAGTACAGATGAAATCAGAATATCCATTGACCCAAGAGATTGAATAAGGCATTAAAGAGACCTCATCATCCTATGCGTACAATTGAGGAGGTTGCCACCCTCATGCCAAATGCCACTGTTTTTTTCTGTCTTGGATACAAAGAATTCATTTTGGCAAGTAATGCTTGATCACAAATCTTCACTACTGACTACATTCAGCACACCATTTGGTAGATACAGATTCCTCAGAATGCCTTTTGGAATGAATTCTGCCAGTAAAGTCTTTCAGTGTGCAATGGAGCAAATTTTTTGGCTATCTGTGTGCTATAATAGATGATGATTTACTGGTTGGAGGTAATGGTGAAGCAGAGCATAACAGAAACCTCCAGAAAGTTCTGGACAGAGTGTGTGAAGTGAACTTGAAGCTTAATCCTCTGAAGTGTAAATTTAGACTACCAGAAGTTATTTTTGTAGGCCATTTATTTACCAGCACAGGCTTATGACCACACCCTTCCAAACAAGCAGCTATTTTTGAGATGCCAGCTTCAGACAATGTCCAATCCCTACAGCGTTTCCTTGGTATGGTTAACTAGTTTGGCAAATCTATGGCTGACTTTAGTGAATTATCAGTGCCTTTAAGAGAGCTGACATGCAAACATGTTGCCTGGTCATGGTTGGAACAACACCAGGGAGTATTTGATAACCTCAAACAGCACATTGCCATACCACCTAATTTGAGATACTCTGATGTCCACAAACCAGTAGTTCTTTCCTGTGATGCTTCAAAGTTCAATCTTAGTGCAGTTATTCTTCTAGAGGGCAAACCTGTTGCCTATGCATCTAGAACTCTTACCCAAACTGAGATGCAGTATGCTCAAATTGAGAAGGAACTTTTGGCAATTGTGTTCACATGTTCGAAGTTCCATGATTATATTTATGACCAAGCTATCCAAACTGAAACTGATCATCAGTCTCTAGTTACTATTTTAAAGAAGCCTACTCATACCACTCCTGCAAGACTACAAAGATTGATGCTCAGATTACAACAGTATAATTTCAAAATGGTCTACACAAAAGTCAAACTTCTTTATCTGGCTGATATCTTATCCAGACCATCCAGAAATACCACAGAACAGCTTGATGCAGAGAATTTTGATTGACGTCATGGAAGTGTGTCATTTTTCTACCACAAAACTTGATGAGCTAAGAGATCATACAAAGACTGATCCAATTTTGCAGAAGCTTGACCACTTCATCAATGGTGGATGGCCATCAAAGCAATCTTGTGTACCGCCAGAAGTACAACCTTATTTTCCATACAGAGATGAGATGCTGATGGAAGATGGTATCATTTTCAAAAGTTCAAAAGTTATTGTTTCTACTTCTTTCCAACATGAATACATTTTGCATTGTGACCACCCAGCTTCCAAAGCTACCAAAGAAGAGTGAGAGGACTAGTATTTTGGCCTTCTTTGTCAAAGGACATTGATAAAGTGCTTTCATCTTGTTCAGTATGCAATAGTACTAAACTGCATTTGCAAAAAGAGCCACTTCAGCTAAGCCAGATTCCTGAACTACCTTGGTCAACAGTAGCCACTGACATTGAATGGAACAATCAGCATTACTTAGTGTTGGTAGACTCTTATTTGAACTGGTTTGAGATCGATTTGCTACCTAACCTAATGCCCAGTGCTGTTATTACTAAGATGAAGCATCATTTCTCGGTTCATGGTAGTCCACATAAAGTTATTTCTAACAACGGTACCCAGTTTACCAGTCAATTGTTTCAGAAATTTAAAAAGAGTGGGAGTTTATTCATGTTACTAGCAGTCCCCATAGTCAAATGGCCCTGCTGAACATGCAGTACAGAGTGCAAAGAAATTACTAGAGAGGTCAAAGTGTGACAACAATGATATCTTCTTGAATTTACTTAATCTTAGACATATACCCCATGACAACCTACTAGGCTTGTCTGCTCAAAGACTTCTATCTAGGCAAACCAGAACAACCTTGCCTATCAGTTCTAGTTTTTTGGTGCGTAATGCTAAAAATACCAGAGCAATCAAAGCCCAATTCTTTAAGAAGTGCTCCTTTAAGAAGTCCAGCTGTGATACAAACAGCAAATTTATTTTTTTTAAACAAGTTTATTGATATGATTATTATCACAAATTTTTGAAGAGAAATTTAAATTTCTAAGGTACAATAGATAAAAACAACAGACAATGATATAAAAACAAAATAACAAAAGCTATTTTCAATGATGTTCACTATATTACTGTTCAAAGTCATAAATAGTTAATGAAAGTAATACATTTAACATTATTCTGGCTATTTATTTAATAATTCATGCATGCCTTTCCATTGATTATAAGAACTTGTATCCCGAATAGATCTGAATTTAATAGTCAACATTTCTAACTTAGATATTTCCAAGAGAAGCTCTCTAAATTCTTGAAATGAAGGTACATGCAAATATTTCCAACTTTTTGTAATTGTTTTCCTGGCAATGGATAAAATAGACCAAATGAGAGAATATTTACTTTTCGTTATACATTCTGGAACTGGTGTATTGAATAAGACAAGTGATTTAGTGAGTAAAAATTTGTCTGTAAAGATTGCTTATAAAAAATATATTAACTTCCTCCCAAAAATTCTTTAAAAATGAGCAATTATAAAATATATGGGACCAATCTGCATTCATTTCAATAGTACATCTCCAACAGGCAACATTTTTTTGTTATTATACTCATGTTATAAGGAGTGAGACATGATTTGTGTAGAAATCTCCAAGTAAACATTCTCCATTTATGTGATGAAGTAGTCTTACTAGCTGATAGAAGAATATTTGACTTATCCTTTTCTGAAGGAAATTATTAACAACAGAAAATGATTTCCAATAATTATCTGAGTGTGTATCCAAGTCAAACTTAATTGCCCTGTAAATAAATTACAGGCTGTTTTTAAATGGAAGGTTGTTGGGATGATAATATCAGGTAATTAATAAGTTTAGGTATTAATTTCTTAGTAGTTGAGGGAATTAGATCAAGTTTATCTAAAATATATTTTCTGGCTTCTTGCAAGTCCAACCATAGTAATGGATCAATGCTGTATTCTTCTATAAGTATGTTAATAGGCTTCAACACATTATTATTCATCATTTGGTGCCAGAATATTAATTGTTTTTGTTTAAATAGAGGCATTTTAGAATAATCTGTAGAGAATATGATCCATTGTGTGTGGGCGATGGGGAAAATGAGGAACAACCATTTCTCATATTCTTTAAATCCAAATATAAAATTTTTAAAAGATTTAAAAATTAAATTTATATAGTTAGATTTAAATGTTTGTGAGGAATAATTGGAACAATAATCTTTTAAATTCCATATGAATGGATTTTTTACAAAGGTCAACAAATGAACACTGTCATTTTTTGAATTTTGAGATAAAGTTATAATCTCTTTCCATTTAGAGGAATAGTCCTCATCGAAAAGATAAGACATTGTTTTAATCACTGAAGAAATTGAGCAAATTTCTAAATCTGGTAAGGCTATGCCTCCATTTTCCCACCTATGCATATAATAACTTAATGCAATCCTAGGTTTAATAGGATGCCATAAGAATGTTTTAATCATTGTATTAAACTTTTTAATTACTGAATAGGAAGGTGGTATAGATATAGACTGTATTATATATAAGATTTTCGGGAGCAAGATCATCTTAATAATCAAAAGTTTTTCATCCATTGAAAACATAACTTTGGTCCATTTATTTATTAAATTTTCTGTTGTAGTAATACTTTTACTGAGTTCATTTGTAAGATATCTTTAATATTAGTGCTGATAATTATTCCTAGATATGTTATTTATTGAGGTTGAGCTATAAACATGTTGTATTCATCTTGTATATAATGATTTTTTGGACCAACTAAAATAATTTTTGTTTTGTTGTTATTAAAGGTAAGTCCTGAGTTTTTTTGAAATAAATCCATGTCTTTAAAGAGTTCTTGCAATGTCGGCTTATTACTCCCTGGAGTAATTAATATATCATCTGTGAACAGTTGCATTTTTGATATTTCATTGGGTCCTAGACTATAACCATGAATATATTTGTTGTCTCTTATTAGATTTGCCCATGGTTAATGTGGACAAAAGAGGAGATAGAGGGCACCCTTGCTTGGTTTCTTTGACAACAGGTATATTTTGGAAAACATTTGAACCAATTTTAATATATGGTTGACTACCATTATATAGTTGACTGATTAGATTAACAAATTTATTAGAAAAATGTAGTTCCTCAAGTAAAATGAATAGATATTCCCAATTAATAGAATCAAAAGCACAGTTTACATCTAAGCTAACTAAAGTTAGATTATTTCTAACATTTTTCACTAATTCAATTAAAGTAATAATTCTTTTAATATTATCATAAGAAGTTCTATTTATTATAAAACCTGTTTGGTCTTCATCGACTAAGTTAGGTAAAAAATACTTAAGTCTGTCTGCATAAATGGACATAAACATTTTATAATCTGTGTTTAATAGGGATATGGGTCTACATGATGAACATTTAGTAGGGTCTCTGCCAGGTTTTAAAATAGGAGAAATAAAAGTATATTTCCATGAAGGGGGGATTATATTTTTATCTTGAACTATGTTAAATACAGTGTGCAACAATGTTAATGCTTTGGAAGGTAAGATTTTATATATTTCAGAAATAATTCCATCGTTGCCAGGAGCTCTATTTTGTTTAAGCTTTGTTATTTGACCCTGAATATTTATAAGGATATCTATCAATGACATTTATTTGTTCATCTGTTAGCCTTTTCTTTGTGTTTTTATTAATAAATGATTTTATATCTTCAATGACATTAATTGATTTAATAGGTTGATTTATTTATTTTTTTAAATCTCTAAATTCATTTACTATATTGTGTAATCCAGAAACCATTCTATCTTTTTTTTGGGGAATATATTTCTTTGATATGGTTAAATTCACTTAACCTTTTTGCTTTATTGGCTAGAGTATTCAGAGATCTAGGATTTGTAGAAAAGTTAATAAATTTAAATTTCTCTAAACTAATCCTGGTTTTATGATTTAATATTTCTAAGTAGTTATTGTTCAGAGAGTTTATTTCTTTTATTCTAACTGTGTCTAAGTCTTTTGAAACATCAAGTTTCAGTCTGTCTAATTTTGATTGTATATCCTGTAGTTCTTTATCCCATGAATTTTTTTATACCAATCAATAATTCTGCCATATAAATAGGACTTTAAGGCATCCCAAATGTATATTTCAGATGAATCTTCTGTGCTATTAAACTCAATAAAATTTTGTATTTCAGTAGATAAAAAATTATTAAAATCATTTAACTTTGTAATATAGGCTGGACTTCTCTTTATCTGGACATTAAAGTTTGAGTAAACAAATGGATCAAAAGTTAAGTAATTATGGTCTGATAGAGGTTATGAAATCACTTTTGTACTAGTTAAAGTATCTGTTAAGTTGTTAAAAATTAAAACTCTTATCTATTCTTGAATATGAATTGTGTCTATGAGAGTAGAATGTATAGGGCAATGACTTAGCATCTGCATAATTATTAATATCTTTCAACAATAACATGTCAGAGAATTCTTTTAATAGTCTAGCTGCTACTGAGATTTTTCTCTTACCATTAGAACTAGAATCATTTTTTTATCAAAAATACAGTTAAAGTCACCAGCTAATATAATGTTACCTTTAGAAAATTGTATGATTTGAGCTATATGCTTTTACAGTATTTACACCACTACCTAATAAATATTACCTAGAGTAAACATTTTGTTGTTAAACTCCATAACAACTGAAGATAGCATCCCTTTGTTATCCTTGTATGTATCAATTATTTAGGCAAAGGTAAAGTATTTCTCCAAAGTATTGCCATTCCTCTTTTTTTTTTTGAGAGTGTTTAGAGCTAACCAAAATTTTATAGAATTTAGTGCCCAGCTTGGAGATGTCCTTAGTTAATAAATGAGTTTCTTGGAAAAATATCAGCCGTGAACTATGTAATTTAAGATATTTATTTAAAGATCTTCTCTTGTTTGGGTTATTTAAACCATTAATGTTGATTGAAATGCATTTTAAAGTTGTCATGAGATATTTAGTTTGTTTAATAATATATGCTGACCATAACCATTTTATTTTCTTCATTATAGCATTATACATGAATTACATACTAAATCTTTCAGTACTAGTATTTTTGAGTTAAACTCAGCTACGTGAAAACTAATGAACATCAGAAGTTCTACTGACAAAAAAATGTAACATAAACGTATAACAAGATAACCCCCCAAAACCCACCTGGAGTTAAAAAAGAAAGAACAACACTCACCTGTTGAACCATTTCCAATTCCCTCGACTTCTGGGTCATCCAATAAATTTTGATAAAAAGAAAGATTAATAATACTTTTATATTGATTTATTTGTTCTTGAGTTTATTTTTATGTTCCAGGGGCTGTTATCTGCCCATACCATTTCTTATCAAGGATCTTGTTAGATTTAATGAATATTATGGTAGTATTTAAGTCATCAGATGTTTTTTGTCCATTTTGAAGGAAAATTTTCAGTCTCTCTGGAAATAGTAAATGGGCCTTTATTTGAGCTTTTTTGAGTTCTTTAAGCAGTGGTAAGAAGAGCCTTCTTTTGGTAATAACAGATGAAGAATAATCATTGTCAAAAGCGGATATTATCTTTAAATTTAATTGGTGATTTAGGCCAAGCAGTTTTAAAACAATTTACTTATCATGAGAAGATAGAAATCTCACTATGACAGATTTTGTGGAGTTGCTTTTGGTATTTTTGGATGACACCAAAGATCTATGAGCCCTTTCAACACTAAAAGGAAGTGCTTCAGGGAGCTCTAAAATCTCAGGAAGCCATGAGGATAAGAATTTCTACATATTATTTTCTTCAATATTGTCAGGTAAACCGAAGATTCTAATATTGTTTCTGTGAGATCTATTCCCCAAATCATTTATTTTAGATAGAAGAAGAGTAGTATGTTTTAATAGAAATTCTATATTGTGCTCACCTTTTTTGGATCCTGGTATCCATATCATTTAGAGATGTTTCTATACCTGTAATCTGCATTTTGTGTTGTTTAAGATTTTCATGTAAGGTTTTCATTTGCTGGGAACATTCTTCCTTAAAATTATCAAGTTTCAAATCCATTCTATCAATTTTAGTTGACAGTTCTTGAATATTTGATAGTAGAGATTGAAGTTCTTTCTTTATTGTTGTTTCTTGATGTGAAGACATTGTGAAGCTCATATTGTGATCTGATACCAGAAGATTATCTCATGTAATTCTGACAATAAAAATTGAAAACAAAATTTATATAATCCAAGTAGCTTGAAAGAATCCAAATATGTAAAAAAAACTGAAGTTTGGATAGTTATATTCAAAAAAATCCTGTCGTAGAAATTCTGAAGAGGCAGAGCTGAGAAGAAATGCTGTTAATCAGTGCTCATCTTGGCCATGCCCCCAAAAAACAGCAGATTTCTTCATCTGTTAAAAGAAGGAGAGACCGTGAGGATGCAAATAACGAAAGGTTTTGATTGAATTGGTCACTAAGAGGCATATGTGCCGAGCGGAGATCCAGTGCAGTGGAATCTGAGGGTATATAATACAGGAGAAACTGCAGGCATCTTCTGGTGTCTGAAATGGTATCACAGCATCGTACATGTGATACAGACTCTAGATCTCAGAGCAACCCTGACAATGTTCATAATGAAGAACATGTCTCAGTATCCATTCCCATTCCTGATGATGTCCCAGATATTCCCAGAGTTGAACATTCCTTGAAGACAGTCCCTGTTGCATACTCTCAACCTTAGAGCAAAAAATCTGGGCAAAGTCTAAACTGATGGGGGGACAAATAGGGACAGATTTTAAATATTGCTCTTACAAACTTAGAAAGTAGACTAATAGGTTTTGCATTAGCATGAATTTTCTGAAGGATTTGGAGTCTTAAATTCAAATGTTTGTCATTATTTAATGACTTTAATCTTCAGCTACTTGCCAGAAAAGTACAGATTTTAGGGGGAACACACCAAAAATATGAGGCAAAATCTGGACATTCTGCGAAAATCTGTACAGTTGAGAGGTAGATCCATTTCTGATTTTATGTTAAATGATCAGGTTATATTTCTAGTCCTAGTGTGAAATACACAGCAACCTGGACATGACTGTTTTATATGTATCTAATTTTGTATGATTGCATGTCAAAGAATTAGTTCTGTATAATTGCACATCAAAAGATCATTTCTGTGTAATTGCATGTCAATGAATACTGTCACTTGGTATATGATCTTTTTCTCAAAGAGGGAGGATGCAGAACAGAGTGTGTGCATGTAAGTTTAAGAAGCATTTCCAGATGTAGGCACATGCATATAAATAGTGAGAACATGCAGGCAGCAGTGCCATTTTGAGAGAACAGCCAGAGTGTTAATATATATAAGTGTAGCAGTCTGTTTATAAGTATATTTAAGTTTAAGTTATTAATGCTGATGTTTGTGTGTAATAAAGCTGCTTGAACTGAACCCCCAGTTGTTCATCTGTTTCATCCTGACAGGACGAGTGACACACTCCAAAAGGGACATTGCATTCTATAACTGGTTTGATCAGTACTGAACACAAGGGGACAATAACTTCAGTAGATCTAGATGACATCACCTTGGTGATCAGCTTTGCAAAACAAGGATTTCCTGGCAACCATTGTTACACAGTGATCGAAGTACAGTGCAATTATAAATTCAGGTTCTCAGGTCTCTAACTACATTTTCATTTTTAAGTAAGGTGTTGTCATTGTTACATGCTGCATGGATATTTTGTCTGCCAAATGGAACAAGGTTGTAATATTGCATTTTTTAGCCTTTAATTTAAGCCTATTTTCAATATACCATATATAACTGTAAGTTTATTTTGGAGGGCTTCTGTGTCAGAGGGTGGTATGGCAATGACACTCGGCCTGCATTTTTCTGCAAACATGGTTAGCTACAAGTCTTGATTTTTAGTTTGAAGGCCAAACAAGTAAATACAAACAAAAGTGTTATCAGCACAGAGTCCTGAGGGACACCATTGGGTCACCCTCATGTTCTCTGATGCTGTCCCAACGACCTGCACTGTGAGGGTCCTATGTTTCAGCCAATTTGCTATCCATGTTACCACATAGCCATCTATCTGTAACCCATTTAGTTTATTAATTTTGCTAGCATGGGGGATGGTGTCAAACACCTTGGCCAGATCAAGGTAAGCTGTGTGCTCTGTATGAATTTTTCACCTTCTTGAAGAAGTTTACCAGGTTTATCTGACAGGACCTAATTTTTACAAAACCAAATTGCTGTGAATCTAGCCTGAAAAGATTTTTTTTAAACATCAATTTTAAAAAAAATCTGGTATGTGTTCCACATCAATACACATGAGACTTGTCAGACTGATGGGTCTGTATTTTCAGGGTCTGTAGGAGGGGCACATGGAGTGACATAACCACTGCTATACTCCATACTTCTAGGACTAAGCCCGTAGCCAGGCTCAGATTAAATAGCTTATGTGCAGGCTCAGTCAGGGCATGTTCAATACTGTTTACCAAACAGTTAGGTATGTTTTCATTCCCATGGAGGAAGTGTTCTCCTGGGCAGCATTTTCAGTACATGTTTTTGTGATGATATGTGACTTGAGAGATAAGGGGATAGGATGGCTTTGGATGGTCATTTCAGAAGTGAAATTTGCACTAAATTTATTTGATAGCATATTGGCAATGTCCACTGGATCCAACTAGGTTCTGTCATTTAGTGTAAGTTCTGTACATCAATGAGTACTTATTCTTAGTTTTCTAACATACCTAAAGAAGGATTTGTAGTTATTTTTAGCTTCATATGCCAACTGGAATTTATGAGCTTTCTCACTAGGTCTAATAGTGTTTTCTAAGGTCTTAGCCAAATTCCTAATATTTTCAGTAATTTGGGGACAGGGTCATTAGATTGCTTAGATTTGTTGCATATTCTGATGAGTTTGTTTTTCCTTTTACTGGATATTTTATTCATGCTGGTAGACTAACATGATGGTTTGCTTTTGAATTTCACCACTATACTTGGATCTGGATGGACCTGTTGATTCTAAATATTTATTTATGAGGATATAAAATGCCTTGGCAAAGCTATTTGCTGAAGTGATGTCTGAGATGATGATATTATAAGTGAATTTAGTGGCCATCATACAATTTGAGGAGCTTTGTGCACTGAAAATATTTGAATTCTGATATACTGTTTTTTTGGGGGGGTAGACAGTTTGAGGGAAATGGTTACTGGCTTATGGTCTGACAAAATAAGAAAGGAAGCTACTTTTGGAGTATTGCACAATGGCACTACATTTATAAGGACCAGGTCAAGAAAAAAATGTTCTCTCCCTAGTAAAAATATGGTCCATTGATGTTTTATTTGTTAAGTCTAAAAACCTCTGAGAATATCTGACATTGGATGTGTAGGTACCTCAATCAATTGAGGGGTAAATAAAGTCTCCCAGAATGGGGGAGTTTGTATTTATAGGGAATTAATTCATGATGTTTAGGACCCTGACAAACTTCCAGAGTCATGAAATGGATCCTGTAGCAGGTGACAAACTGATAGTTGGTTTTGCTTATTGTGATTGGAAATTTTATAAGTTCAGCTTGTGGGTCTCTGGGAATTTATCTAGAGGTGATATAGTCTCTAACAAAATAAATACACCACTACATTTACCACTGGGTATGAAGGCATTGTATACACTATATCCATGTATGGCAGGAGTGTTTTCTAGGTATTTAAAATAGGATTCAATGATTTCACATATATGGGTGCCTTCCAAATGCAAGAGTACCTCAAGGTCAGCCAACTTGTTTTTAAGACTTCAGACACTCAGCAGAGCCACCTTAATTCAATTGTGTTTTGACATTGATATTAATAAATTTGCTACACTGGGGTGTTCAGTAACTGCACTTTGTCTACAAACGACATTATGGGGACAGCAAAAGCTTTAGCAAGTATGTGGAAACCTTTGAAACAGAGGTGCATACCATCTTTTTCAAAACAAGTATATTTGTCAGGCATGTTGTTCCATGCTGACACATACTGGATCCCCCTAGAATGACATTATCTTCAACAATTAGCTAAGTAATTGATCATCCTTTCTTTGTACCTAGGCATCATTGATTGGGAAGGGAGGATTCCACTTAGTTTCAGGGTCTTGCCTGCATTTGTGACATGCATAGAGAGCTCAGATATGTTTCTCTGCATCTGCCTATGGTTTCCCCGATGACATTCACCTCCTCATGCAAAATTCCCCATGTCATAGTTATATTTGTCTGGTGAATGGATCCTAAGGGCCCTTGAGACATTTATGATCCTGGACCTGAAGACAACTCACTGTCATTATGTCTTTGTCTAACCTAGGGGGTGGGGAATTTGTATGTCCCACTATGGAGTCACCAATCACTAAACTGTTTTTCTTTGTGGAGTGGTCTGGTGTGCTGGGATTGACTCTTTGTTAAAGGATTCTTGAGATCTTGTCACATGCTTTTTCCAAGTCTAGCAATGCCCAGTTGGACTTTTTAATTAATCTCTATCTTCTTCTCAAATATCTACCTCACTGCAAACATCGGGTTAGTTGTGCTGCATCCTGATCTGAATCAAAACTGCTCATGCTCCATCTTGATATGTGCTGTGGTGTCTGATTTTGATTGTTTTCTGAGACTTGATCCTTGTTGGTCTATAAGCTTAGATAAGGATTTGTGTACAGCATCTGCACATCACATTTACCTTATGTGTCAGGGTTGAGTTCTTAGTGTGTGGTGCATTAGTGTAATACTCACAGTCTGTGTTTTTTTGAGAGAGTGAAGCCTCCATGGCTTATGCATCAATATATACACAAAATAAAGAAAATAATGACCACAAGTTGTTGATGGTGAGTAGTAAAATTACTGAAAGTAAACACAATTAGGCAGTGCACAGTGAAAATTAAATATACGTGCAGATACACAGTTGCAAAGAGGAGCACAAAATAAAAGGCTTGAGTAGGGAAATGTAAATTAGAAAAACACTGGCTATGACCTGTCTGTTCCTGCTACAACCACTAAATGAAAATTTACTGTAATCTGTCTGACTTTTGTTGCCTGCAGAGGTGAATTCCTTGACATAAATGCTGCAAACACATCACAACATAGTTATGATTGAACACCCACTTACATGCACTGTATTGATAGTATATTTTAGTTTCACATATTACTTTTCATTATTCATCTATATTTCTATGTATTATGACTGCAAAAATCAAATTAAATGCCTATTTGCACTGCTGCATAATATACACAGTACTAGAAAGTAAGATGGAAGATGAGAAGTTTTGATTCAGATCAGGATACAGCACAACTGACCCAATGTTTGCAGTGAGGTAGATATTTGAGAAGAAGCTAGAGATGAGGTAAGATTCCAGCTGGACATTCTTAGGCTTGGGAAAACATGTGGTGAGGTCTCAAAAAAGTTGATTTGGGCAGTCCTGTGGGGGCTTGATGCCTGAAAAATATTGGTATACCTAGTGTAGGCTACATATAAGGGCTCAATGACAAAGGTACTAAGGGTTAAGACTAACAGAGGGGTTCCTGGTGAGTGTGGGGGTGTATCAGGGTTCAGCTCCACATCTACTGCTGTTCATACGGGTTATGGATGCAAAACTGAAGGAACATGGGCTAAATCTGAATACATATAAGACACTTTTCAATGGCAGCAAATAAGGACAGTTAGAAGAAGATGAAAACTGAAACAGAAGGGAAAATAGTCAAACAGGTTAACAGATTCAAGTATCTGGGGAGGGGATAGTTGAGGAGAAGGGAAGTTTAAATGAGGAGTGCCAAGCTAAAATTAAAGAGGCTGCAGGTAAATGGCACATAGTTTCAGGGGTAGTGTGTGACAGAAGGATGCCAAAGATGCTGAAAAATATGGTGTAAAAACAGTGGTGCAACCAATACTACTGCACACTACAGAGACTTGGACAGTAAAGACAGAGCAGCTGAGGCATCAAGAGTTGATAGTGATGAGGTGCTTGAGGTGGGTGGTAGGATGCAAGAAATGAGGACATCAGAGCAGAAGTGGAAGCAGTTCAAACTGTAGAGAATGTCAAAGAGAACAGATTATGGTGGTTCAGGCACATGCAGAAAAACAAAAGGCAATCTGGTGAAGGACATTTGTGAGAGGAGGAAAAAAGTAAGAGAAAATGAGGATGTCCAGCAAAGAATGGATGAATTGTGTTAGAGAAGACCTGCAAAAGTCAGGTATGACCTCCAAAGAAGGTAGGAGAGTGGCACTGAATCATGAAAATGGTGACAGTGCTGACAATCTAGACATGCAGAAAATGAGAAAAAAGGTTTGATGATGATGGCTGCATAAGACTAAGCTGTTGACTTATATTCAACATTTCTTCTTGCATTTTGCATATTGTCTTCCATATTTTTGTTGCCTCTGCACTAGGTCGTAGGCAGAAAGGGACCTCAGACCAGTTAGTTTACTTGGTCAACAAATGTGAATAAATGAATGAATGAATTTATAAACAAAAATAAATACATTTGTCTTTTGCATACTGTATTCCATACTTGGTTGCATCTGGCCCAGGTCATGGCTAAAAAGTGACCGTGGGCCAATTCATTCTCTTGGTTAACAAATGTTGAATGAATGAATGAATAAATAAATAAATGCTTGCTTATAGACTGTTTCTCACTACATAAACATATATGTTCAAATAGAAAACACAATGAAGTGTTATATTATTAGTGATGAAGCACCCCAATCCTCAATCCCTTCAGTTTTGCTGTCTTTGCTACTTGTGAGAATAAGTCAAATATATTACTAAAGCCCAGAGAGATCATCTCTAGCAGTACTCCCCCGACAAGTTCACCTGCAACTCAGTCATAAAACTCAATGGGATTTGACTGACAGCTCATTCTGTCCATGAGTCCATGTTGGCTGCTGTACCTGAGTTTGCTATCCTCTGGGAATACTGCACCTTCCTCTCTGGATTCTTGGCTTGACTTTTCCTGATACTGTAGTTAGGCTACTAGGCCTGTAGTTTTAACTTCTCCATTTCCTCCCATAGAGGGTATCACACTTCTTGTCCTTTGGTTCTCAGGCACTTCTGCATTGACCAGTAATCTGCCTCCATCCAGCAGGTGATCTTCCAGCATATTGGCTAAACCCCTGAGGATTCAGGAGGTAGCCCATGTGGTTCTGGTTTGTAGTAATGGCTCCCAGTTCCTTCTCTACCTCCTCTACCACTAGCTTAATATTTTTTTCACTGCTCTCCACACTCTGCCATACCTCCCTCGCAGCATGACACCTAAGTATCCAGTGAGTACCTTTGCAATTTCTAGCTTTGTACTTTATGCAGTCTTCTCTGAGCTCTCTTATATCTTTGTTCAGCGTGGCCTCCATGCACATATCTTTGTTGCTCCTCAGCTAGCCTCCTTGTACTGTGCCTTTCCAACTCTCCATCTCTTTCTTTCCCAGTTTTTACATTCTTATGTAGCCATATTTTCTGATTCTCAAACTCTTGCTTATAGCTTTGAGTACTCCATCTCAGAAATGTTTTCATAGCTTATTTACACTTTCAGTTTGTCCCAATTTCCGAACTTGACTTTAACCTCACTCTCTTCTCACCATTCTCCATACACTTAAAGCCCTAAATGGTCACCTTTGCCTTTATATCCTTACAGTGCCCTCCACTCTAAACCATACAGTATCAACATCACTGTTGGCTAAGGGTGTCTTCAATTGGACATTCATGACATCTCTGCTTTGGTTAGGTCCACATTCATGATTCTTTGCTTTCTGGTATAATTTCACACCATTTGACTGAAACCCTCATGGTCTAAGTTCTCAGTCAGATCCTACGCCTGCTCTGTCCTGAAGCTCAAAATCTGCCAGCCTGCTTTGGATGATTCTGATCTCCATTGAGATCTACCCTCTTCCTCCTACTCCAGTCCTTTACTCTCTCGCTCTCTCTCTTCTAGTCTCTTATCCACATCCCTTAATGTGTATGTAGGGATGATACACAGTATCAGTCCTAGAGCACTTATCATCTTCCTCTACTTTAACTGTCAGGGCACTTAAACTAAGCTCTCATCAAGTTTACCCGCATGTCATCTCAAGGAGTGATGTTCTTCCTCTTCTTTGATCTCACATTTAATGCCTTTCATGCAGAGTGTTACTCTATCTCAGTCAAACCTTTTCCCATGATTTTTGAGCAACCTATATCTAGGCACCTCCATCCCATTCCCTATTATTGCAGTCTCGTGTTTCTTTGTTTCGCAACTTCCCCTCCTAAATTACTACTTGTAGCTCCTGCTTCTTGCTACCCAAACTCCTTGCACTGCATGTTAGCACTACCCAGCCATGCTCCAAGCCAGCTTTGTTTGTTCCTCTATTATGTTCTACAGCTGCTTTTTTCCTACTGAACCTTACTTGAATATCAACCCCTTCTTCTAATTCTATGTCACTGTGTCTGATTTTCATGTTAGTTTAAATAAGTGGGTCTATATCACATAATCGAACTTTCAAAATTTCGAACACCATAAATTCAAACTCGGAAGATCGAAATGTGATAACATCGAAACATCAGAATAGTGAATTTTTTCCCAGGGAAAAAAAATCGCTGTTCCCAAAAACACACACACAACACAAGCAAACCAAAAACCTTATAAACCTACACTAAACCTTACATACCCAACTATCTATGCACTAACCTTAACCCAAACCCTAACCCTACGGTCTGTCACTATCGCACACTTACCTTACCCACACCCTAACCCTAAGGTCCGTCACTATTGCACACCTACCTTACCCACAACCTAACCCTAAAGTCCGTCACTATCACACACTTACCTTACCCGCACCCTAACCCTAAAGTCCGTCACTATCGCACACTTACCTTACCAGCAGCCTAACCCTAAAGTCCATCACTATCGCACACTTACCTTACCCGCACCCTAATCCTAAAATCCGTCACTATCGCACACCTACCTTACCTGCACCCTAACCCCAATGTCCATCACAATCGCACACTTAGCTTGACCTGTTCCGTAACTTTCACACCACAGTGGAGAAAATGTTGAAGCCACAGAAATGTCCAACCGAATTCTTTCCCTGGGAAAGATTTCGGACTTCTGCAGCTTCGACATTTTCAACTTTTGAACTTTCAAGTTTGAACTTCTGGTGTTCGACCTTCTGGAAGTTCAATTACATGATAGGAACCCTAAATAAGTAATAATCGTGATGTACCTTTCCAACCCAAAATTAAACTTCACTGTCCTTCTGGTGTTAGACAGAGCTTTTCCCTGACATAAGGCATCATTGCTTTGGAAGGGATTTATATAAGCAGTAATACCAAACATGATGGGCATTATAAGGAAATAATAGCCCAGGGGTACATTCAGGCTTAATACTGCAAGCAGAGATTTCCCCACTCCTGGAAGACTTATTATTTCCCTATAATAGCTACACTGCAGGGTATAATTACACTTAAAAAGATGCCTGCTCATTTTTGTAAAGTTCTGGTATTTAATATTTTTTATTTTACAATGTTTTTCTTAGCTTCTTAGAGTTTTTTTTTAAGAAAAGTCATCCCTTCATCGTTTATTTTCATATTTTGTACTTGTAGAAATGGCTAGTTAATAGGTGGATATGTGTATCTGGCTGTAAATCTGTTATGTTTGTGGCTTTGCGTGTGTGTGTGTGTGTGTGTGTGTGTGTGTGTGTGTGTGTGTGTGTGTGTGTGTGTGTGTGTGTGTGTGTGTGTGTGTGTGTGTGTGTGTGTGTGTGTGTGTGCGCTAGTACATGTGTGGATGAGGATCCATGTATGTCTGTAAGTCTTTATGTAACTGCTTCTCTCTCACTCTCTCTGTTTGTGTATGTGTGCATTTTACAAAATCCCAGGAAAAAAACATTTAGCAAAGTGATAGCTATCTAACTGGAGCCGAGACATTCTACTTAATACTTGTTTTGTTTGTGATAGTAAGAACTATTCTGAAATAACTTAGTTGTACTTCTCTGACTGGCAAACTACCTTCATTAAGTGATAACTTGTCAAAATTCCATGCCCCTCCAAAGCCAAACACAACATCCTACCCAGAATTGTTCACAGAAACTGTGTACAACCATGTCAATGTTTGCATAGAGGCTGCTGTACCCATCATAACTAAGCCCAAACAAACTAAAAATAAGCCACCATGGTAAAATTCTAAATTAAACTGGTTATACAACAAAAGAAAAAAAAAGTCTGAGATAGAATTAGGAAGTGTAACACCCAAAAATATAAGAACGCTCTTATCAAACTAAACAGACATCTAAGAGGGGAAATTAAGTCCTAAAAAGCCAATTTTGATGTCAAAACAGCTTCTGAGGCCAAAGGCAACCATAAGGCATTGTTCAGCTATGTCCGAAACCTCAATGGTAGCACACAACAGTGTACCAAACTGGTGGTTAATGGAGCCGCATTCACTGAACCCAGTGATATAGCAAATCTGCTGGTTGACAAATTCAGCTCCAACTTTACCTCCCACTCTTCCCCAGCCACCCCCAGGAAATACCTTTGCTCATAACCTCTTCAATTATAAATAGGGAGCAGGTCCTGGCAGCACTCTCTAAGGCCATAAACACAGCCTCTATGAACCTGGATAATATCCCAGGATGTTTCCCAAACAGCTTGAAATATGACCTAAAGGGCCAATGGAGTCACTATTCAATTATAGTCTCAGAACAGGCTTTGTGCCAAGAGAATGGAGGACTGCATTGGTCATCCTTCTATGTAAAGAAAGATCATTAATGGATCCCAGTAGTCTCACTAGTCTTATATGCAAAGCTATGGAGTGAATCATCATTGAAATGATTAACAAAGACATAGGAAATGTTTGGACCTTGGACACAACTCAGTCTGGTTTATCAAAGGCAGGTCATGTCTACTAAACCTGGTGGACTTCTTTGAGAAGGTCACCAAGGTAATGGATGAGGGTAAAATGGTGCATACTGCCTTCCTTGACCTCGCTAATGCATTTGCATTTGATACAATACCCCACTTGGGCATTGTTAACAAACTTATGGAATTCGGCATAAACCCCTACTTCACTTGATAGCCAGCTGGCTCACTTATAGGACTGAAGAAGTCAGAATGGGTGAGATCACCTCCACAAAGAGGCCGGTTTCCAGTGGAGTCCCTTAGGGCTCCATGCTAGGCCCACTCCTTTTTGGCATCTACTACTTGCAAGTCAAGGTATATATCAAAGGCCTATGGCTGGCAGGTTTGCAGATGATTGGATATTAGGAACAGTCACAGAATACCCTCAAGACATTAACACCTTACAAGAAGGTGTAACACAGTCAAAAGACTGATGCAAAAGCCATGGCTTAAAATTCAATGCCAAGAAATGCATAATAGTACCATTGGGAGAGACAGCCACCCTGAGAAACTAAGGCATTGATAAAAGTTAATCCTTAAATCAGTGATTTGAGAACACATGTAGATAGCAACAAGGCCTTCGACAACATGTGTTCAAGGTAGTAAAGAAATCATTCACATGTCGCTCAACTTAAAAGTAATGTCATGGCATCTAGGTCTAGGCCATGCCTCACAACTATCCAGATTTTCAGAGAACATTCAGATTTTTTCCTTATATTTTTGGTCTATTCCCCATATCATTTGTGGTTTTCTGGCAAATCAATGAGGATTGAAGTCACTAAATAATGACATACATTTGAGTTTCAGATTCATATATTCAAGAAATGCATAAAAACACAACTCCTGTTATTCTACCAACCTTTTAAGCTTATAAGAGCAATATTTAAAATCTGTTCCTACTTTTGGGCCTTTGTCCCCTCATTATTTTAAACTTTATCCAGATTTCTTGCATTAAGAGGTTGAAAGGTCATCATGGCACTGTATTCAGCCCTCATCAGACCTATCATTGTGTATAATGCCCATTTTGCAAAGTACATGACCAGGCACATGCAACAACTGGAATGTCCACAAAGTTTCCTCACATAAAAAATACAAGGCATAAATACAATGTCCTATGTGGATAACCTGAAAGCCCTTTCTCTGTACTCTGTTTCCTACAGACTACTGATATGCGATCTGTTCCTGTTATACAAGGCATCATTTTAATCCTGCACTGATGGACCTTTTTGCAATCTGCAAAATGAAGAGCATCAGAACTACTAGATCTAAGGACCTAAACTTTGCTTGCAACATAAATAGGATATGTTCGAGGGAAAGATATGTATCTCAGAGAAATCATCTTCTCTTGACTAGGCTCCCCATCCATATAAACCAGAGTCCTTCTCTAACCCTGGACCAGTGGATGGGAAATCGAAAATTCACCACTGGTCTGGCAGCTATGCCTCTCATGGACAGTCATTAAATCATGCCCTAACTAAAACAGACCCATCATAATAATGTTCAAATTACAATAACTTATATGGGACACATTTGTGGTACATGGTTAGGCTTAGCTCCAGTGATCATTAGCCTAGTATAAATCTATATACTCTGTATTGCACTTTATAGCAATGGACTAGTGATACACATTACTGTGTGATATTAATATTTTTCACAACACTTTAGAGCAATGGCAAATATTCACCAAACAACATTAATTAAATAACTACAAAAATATTTATGCATTGTTGACTAATGATGAAACCTCTGGCTGATATTTTTTTATAGCCATTTGGCCACCCCAGTTTGATGATATTTTGCAGTTTTCATAAAAAACTGTGAATCCATGGCATTTAACAGCTTTCAAAAGAGCTGTGAGATCATGGCATCTGATATCTATTATGACGACTGTCAAAAGAACTGTCAAAATGCAGGAGCTGAATCTAGTAATTTGCTGACAGTATGAAGATGCTGTTAAGATGCTACTTAGTAGTAAGATTTAACTCTAAATATTCACTGTTGTCTGTTCTTGGTTTTTATCAGGTCCTATGCATAATTAATGGCATGGCATTCCTGAGGTTTGACCAACCATGTTTAAGATTTCTGGAAGTCCATTTTCTAAATAACAGTTGAATATACCCTGTAGTGCATATATTTAAATCAAACACTTATTTATGTCTAGATGATTTTCTGATTGCTGATCTTCTATAACATGCTGCAGGTATCTAAAATAAATATTCTAATTCTTGGAATTTTAACATGCTTATGGATTTTCAGCTTTTGGAATTTTGAATATTGTACTTTAATCCTGCCTTCAATGTTTTGATGTTAAAAGTTACAGATTATAAGCACAACCAAATAAATGAACCAATGGGACCAACAGGCACAAAATTATAAAGCTGTGACTAAATTAATAAGAAAATCACCTACTGAAGGGATTTATACAAGAACTAGGTTATACTACACCTCTACAGATCTATTGTCAATATGTAGCTGTTGCATGCAGGTCTGGTGCTCACAAATGAAGAGAAGGAATCAAACTAAATGAGAGAGTTCATATAAAGATTCTCAAGGCAGAGGTTTGGAGGATAAGAAGAGACTGGAGAAATTAAAATGTTTCCCTTCTTTAATGGGGAGATTTACATTTGCTTGTGCTCTTTGACAGCTAGACATCTGCTATATTTCAGGTGCCCCTTACTTGTCTTTCTGTCCACATCTCCCTCAACTGCTCTACTGTCCAGACATGGACCATCAGTTTACACTGCCCAACCCCCGGTGAGGCAATATACTGGCTTCACAAAACTGAGAGATAGCTAGGGGGAAACAGTCCACAGCATCAGACATGCTGTCTTCTGGAACATACTGTTTGGATTTTGCTAGGTTGTTCCCTAACCCTAGTCTTCTGGTGATATGTTCAGGTGAGCCTGTGATGAGCATTTTGTGAGTGAGTTATCCCAACTTCTTGATGATGCAGTCTTCAATTACCCTGCTCACAAAAATATCAGCTGATGATTACTGTCATTCAGATGCAGGTTCACTAGAAGCTGTGAAACTGCTGTGCATCTATCAAGTCCTCTCATCTTCCTGCTGACAAATGCAACACCTATTAACTCCCCTCCTACCTCATATTATCTACTCAGTATACAATCCATTAATCAATGCCTAGTCAATCTTGGTCATAATAAGGGATTTATCCTTGTACATAATAAAGCCAAAAAAGAATTAAGACATATAATACTGGAGGAAATGACAGAGACAGGGAACATGATATGGGCTCATAAGCCAATAAGGAGGTACTGCGATGAGAGAAAGTTAAAGGTAAAAGACAGGAGATGAAGAAGGGGGCACAGCACTTATACTGAAGGCATGAATCCATCCATCCACAACTCCTTTTCCCATTTTTTGCACATGGGGTTAGGGTGTGACTTCAACAGTGAAAATCATCTAGAGCCAAGGTTCACACCATCAGGTGGCTAGCTATGCCACGACTGTTCTTCCATACCACACATTTGCATGCATACTCACAGCTTGGCCAATTTAGAGTGCCCAATCCACATACTGCATGTCTTTAGAATGTAGGAGGAAACGAGGAAACCCATGCAAACAGAGGGAGAGCACACAGACTCCACTAAAGGCATGAATGTCAGTCTAATAATTAAAAAGAATTTTTCTCTCGGAAAGAGTGACAGATACATGGAACAAGCTATCAGGAGGAATCATGAACTTATAATGCCATAGACGCTTTCAAGGATATCCAAGATAAATGGTGAACCAGAAGGAAGGGCAATGGTCGGACAGTTACTGGACGCTAGCTATACAAAAATGGACAGACCAGAAAATCTTGTTTTCCTACTTTATGTCATATAATGTAATGTGATGTAGCTCAATTCCTTCAGTGATTCTTACTTAGACTAATAATTCCTGTCAGTCATAAAACAAAATCAATGCATAAGATTTAATTTATTTTTTAAAGAAATAGCTAGGATAATCTGTACTAGATTTAAGTTTATGCTTCAGTTTTGTCCACGTTTCATTTTCATTTGGCTTGCTTGCATATGGGTATTAATTTAGTTGCTTCACACTTCTCTGTCAGTTTTTGGATATAGATGTTTATGGCACTATCTTGGAGTCTGAATCTTGGATGCTTAAGCCATATGTTAAAAAAATATGCTGCATATGGTAATGCATACAGGGTGAAATTTAGAGTTACTATCAAAATTCTGAAAGGCAGAACATTTTTCCATCAAAAGATCAAAAAATAATATTGAAAACTAAAAAAAATTTAATCTAGATGTTGAATGAGATAAACACGACGATCGACATTCAACATGCCAGACTTCTGGTTTTGAAAGTCTGTGTGTCCTTTTACATTTTAGCAGGGGGGGTAAGCCCCTTTGCACCCCCCACATCCCCTGCTTATTATATATACCAACACCAAGTTTGCACTACACTGAGGAAAAAGGTAAATTACCCAATCTGCACTGTACCCCGATTTCAATTCAAAAAGTTGAGTTTATATTATCGAATGTATACCCACTTTCACTAATATAAACTTGACCACTTTCTGTTGGACATTACAAAAGCTTAGTAACCATGCATTTAACCAACCTGCATTTGACTGTACACATTTTGGAATTTTGATAGTAAACCGAAATTTAGGTATATTATTTATAAGCACTGTCTTTGAATGCTTCATGTAAAAACATTTAATAATCATAGCTCTCAAATTCTGCAAAGCCCTAGCGCAGAACATCTGAATATATGTAAACAAATGCCGCATTCACAGGTGTGTCTTTCATTTGAAAAATCATAACAGTTTTGAAACCATTTACAGAACTATGAATAATGAAAATAAGTACCTTCTCTGCCATCTCTGCTATGCACTTTGCCTTCCTGGTTGCCCATGGTTCCTGCATCTGAAGATTCAATGTATTTCTTCCTAGAAGATCAAATATATGAGAATTATGGTGATAAAAAAGAAATGTTACCCAATTGTTTAGCCACTTTTAACTTTTCTAGAAACAAAACATAATACCAAACATTTTCAATAGCAGCCCTGCAGGTCATTAAATGACTCTTGACTCTGGGTCACAGTTTGCTGCAGTGCCCACTGTTTATTTATTCAAGTGATAATTAAGAAGATAGCTATCCCATTGCCCCTTTTCAGTTATGACAAAGCTGAAAAGGAAGTAATAAAAATGTTACATTTGTAATTCACAATTCATGCATAGAAAACCATGCTTTTAAAGTTCATGACCATTTAGCAATAGTTAGACTAATATACAATGCACAGTAAATGAGAAATAATAACAAATAACTGAAGAAATATGATTTAAACATATTTTGAGTAGAAATGAGTGCAGGACTATAAGAAAAAGAATTAGTGACAATGGATTAAATGATTTTGAAGCAACTAGACTGAGAAAAGTGAGTAAAATAGATGAGAGAATATGAATGAGAGATGGGAGATTTCTACAATCAATGAGGAGAGAATTTGAGGCAATAGGAGAAGTTTAGAAGACAGCCCTTTCAGAAAAATACAAAATGGTGTTCTCTTTAAAAAAATGTACTTAGTTGGTATACTTTGAATGAGAAATGTTGAATAGCAATATACAATATTAACAAGCATGCCTTTCACCTCTGAGCAGAAAAATCATAACACTGGCTTTGAAAAACATGGGAGTGGGGTGGGGCTGGGGATTAAAACAGAAGCACTTTTTAAAAATTTTTTTCAGAATAGAATGCTTTCACGTACTGGACTCTATTCAATTAGTGATGATAAATCTTTAGATTGCCTTAGATTAAATATTTAATCATGTATGTATCTTAAAGAGATAGGAAACCGTAACTCTAGGATGAGCAAGGCTCGTTCAAAAGGCCACGGTCATAGTGATGCATCTAAATCATAGCAGCTGAATGGTATACTATGGAGTGGCAGGCAGAATTCAGTATATACGAACCTATAAATCAGAAGTCAGTATATACTAACCTATAAATAACTGCTGCAAAGAAAGAAAGAAGTAGCCTGATGTTTTAAGGGTGCAGTATTTGTTTAGTTAAATGGATGACAGTGGGGGTTTGAGCATCAAAAAGATTAATAAAATAAAAGTTTTGTTCCATGCTCTTTCTGTACAGAGGTGTTTCGTGAGTTGCCTGCAGCAACTAATGGGAAACCATATCCCACTTTGGATATGAGAACACTGTTAGCACTAGCTTTACATGAGTTAATGGTTGGGAGTCTCTTTAATTGGTAAGAGTGTTCCAGATGAGCAAGTGCATTGTTAATGGAGATTTCAGCATTCTTATGGAATAACAAAGTATGATCCATATGAATTTGTTTATGATGAATTCCTGAAGATGTTACCACTGTGAGGTAAGTTAGCACTATCTGATAATCCAACAACAAAAAAAAAAAAAAAAGAAAAAAAAGAAAATGTTGGCAGTATATTGTTTTGATAGAACTTATAGAGCTTACCAAGTGCATCATTAACATTAGATATAAAAAAACCTAGGCTGTCAGAAACATTATCACCAGTTGTAAGTAATCTTTAGTGTTGTTGGTAGCTTTTTCTAAGAAAGAGACAGCCCTACCTACCGAAAATGTAAATGAGGCATTCTAGGGCAAAGGCATATGATAATGAGTTGTGCTCTCCCCCTAAAAATGCAGTGACTTATGTAGCCGAGTGATTCATAGACCCACTTGGCTGCATAAATCACCACCAGCTGTGTTAATTAACACAGCCAAAAGCTTGCATTCACCCATTACTTTCAAATGAGGCAATAGTATTACAGGTAAGTGCAGAGGAATTTAGTGGACCTGTGGTGTAGGTGTGTGTGTGTGTGTGTGTGTGTGTGTGTGTGTGTGTGTGTGTGTGTGTGTGTGTGTGCATGAAGAGGTATGAGTGGTCTCAGGTTAGAGCGTGTGAGAGTGTGTGTGTGTGTGTGTGTGTGTGTGTGTGTGTGTGTGTGTGTGTGTGCGTGTCTCCTTGTCTACTTGGCTGGTTGGAATACAGGAGGTTAGTTAGGGGAAAGAAAGGATAGGGATGTGTGTGTGCATGACTGTATGAATGTGCATGTCTGCATGGTGGGGGTACTGTCATACCTCTAAACTCCCCTTGACTAACAAGCAAGTCCTGCAATACTGGAGGAGACACTAGACACAAGGGACTTTGGAGCATTACCATAGTCTCTTCAAAAGTTAACAGAACAACAGAATTTGCAGAATGAAATACAAATTGGGGAAACATTAAACACGCAATTACTCTTTAACATCACTCTGTCTACTTAGTGTAATGTCTGGTATTACTGACTGACTGTAATGGTCTGTGAATTATGAGGACTGTGCTCAAGACTTCCAGACAAAGCTGGAAGAGGGGACACTAGACAACACCATGGATTTCTTTTAAATTTCATTCTAAACAGTTAAAACATTAATAAAACAGTAGGTCTTGTATCACAATATAAAAATAAGAAGAATGGAACTTTAATGTCCGGCTATACTGACTGATTGTAATCATTTGTGATTTACAAGAGGAAGTGAAAAAATAAGAAGTAACATCAGGTAAGTTCTTTTAGTGCATGGAAGGTGAGAGCTAGGGCACTGAGTCTGTGTATGTTTGAATGTGTGCATGTGCACCAGCATGGGGGAGTGAATGAAGGGCGTGCGAGTGCCAATGAGATGCATGGGCCGCCAGTGGTGATTACTGCAGGAAAGAGCTTCTTAGCACTTGTGGTAATCACTGAGTGATTCAAAGACATACATATTCACAGATAATGAGGTCTTTCCTCACTGCGGCTAATGTATCTCTGAATCACTGGTTTCTACAATTGTATTAAAGGGCCCCTTTTGCTGCATCTTGCTGCTGGGTCATTTCTAATTCTCAGCCAAAAAATTCATAGTATGCTCAGTTATGAAGCAGAAATATGAAGAAGTGAAGAATACAGATTCTGCTCTGAAATATTGTGCAGTAGTTAAAGATTTCCCAAACCATACCTAGCTCGCCACCTCAAATAGAAAGTGAATACAGAAAAGGAAGAAGAAATAACTGATACAAGGATAATAGTGAACTGGTTCATGTTAGTGAGATTACCAGAGAATAACTTCACTGAAAACTGCTTTATATGGAAAGGAATTCTGACAGTAAGAGTCAAATTCAGTATCACACTAGGCAAAAAGTATTACTGTAATTACTATGATTAATAATTGTTGAGGAAGTATTTGAGGAAAAACATTAATTTAACTCACTTGCACCTAAAGTGTCATCTAGGCAGTTTCTCAATTGACGCTTAAAGCGTTTGTTACTTTAACAAGTTCTTTCCCACTACACCTAGGCTGCATCATGGCTCTCATAATTGCAGCACTGCACTTTTTAAACTGTTAAACTTAATTTACAGAAGCCTAAACATGGACAAAATAAAGAAAGAAAAAAGTATAGCCTTCCCATTTGAAAAATCTGTGAAAAACCTTTACTTCAGAGGTTTGTCACAGATTGCTGTCCACTCCACCAAAAGACTTGTGGTTCTTATTTTTTTTCCAGTTTCATTGAAAGCATACTCACACATCCAAACTCTCAGCAGACCTTTTCAGGTACATTGCAATAAATATTTACTTTAATTACATTCCAAACTTTGCATTCAAGCTTTATTTGGGAAATCTGTAAACCTCAGCTAAAGCTAAACTGCACCTTACCATGGGGAAACATCCAACATCGCCACAGACTAGCCAATAACTTAGTCAGGTATCTCCATGTGTGTGACAGCAACTTGCTTCCATTCAAGACTAGGAAGTAAAGGCAGGGCTTGTAGCATTTTGTACCATTTGCTGCTTCTGAGCATTAGACTATGAAGTCTTCATTCGTTTGTATTTCATTGTAGTACTCTTTTATTCGAAGTAAATGTCTTTCATACTCTAAGGAAAGAAATGTTTTTTAAATCTGGCCCTTCGTGTTTTTTACGGTGCCTGTTGCATCTCACCATGGTTACCACAGCCAGTAAACATTCACCAATATTACAGCAAGAAATCTCATAAAACCATTCATTCTAGTTGTACATGGCTTGTGGTAATCTCATTCCTTAAATTTGGTTCACAAGCTTCTCTTTACATGGTGGCATGTTACTTCAGTAATCTTTGAATGCTTGTTTTTATTTGTCATCCTGTCACAGTATCTAAAGTGAGAAGACAAAGCAGCATAAGATCATATATTTGCATTTTAAAACAGTATATGTTTTTTGGCATAGACTTTAGCTGTAGATAATATGTAATACATATGACAGATGAAAGCCCAAGGATGAATTTGACAAAACAAAAAAATACAGAGACAGAGTGAGAGAGCTGCAACTACACCACAGTTGTATTACAAAATAAAACAAGCTGCTTATTTCAAAGATACTTGCATTTTTGTGTTGTAATACTACAGTATGCTAAACTTGTCTGGAGTGCTTTTCATTGAATGTGCCAATATTTTGGTTTAAAAAATCTTCATTTTAATATAAATTTTTGTGGCTTATTTCATAAGAATAAGAAAACATTCTGGATTGTGAACTACTCAGTTTAGTACATGAATTAGTTAGAAGTAGTTGGTCTGTAACCCTCGAGCTCTGCATTATGTGATGCACACCCCATGTTATGCCACTGCTTCTGTAATGTAATCCTTCAGCATATGAGTATGTAATCGATTAAATGGAGGACCTCACAGATATCTAATCCTAATAATGTATACAAGCTGATTCCAATAATGTCAGCTATGCACTAAACTGCTGCTTGTGTGATTATTTGTAAGGAAATCATTGAATTGTTAGCTGTGGTGCAGTGACTTAAACAAAAATATATTTCTGCAGAATGCTGAGAACTTCAGGATTACAGAAAACACAGCCGGCAATTAAAATTATTATCTTAGTAGCATGTGCTGTAAGTTTACATCTGTGTATTATTTGTAAATAAAGTAGCCAGTTCATCCGTACTGCATCAGGAAGCCCTTCTTTGCCTTCAGTGAGTCAGAGGTGGGAGTGATTTTGGTTATCAAACTGTTTGCCAGGATAGGAAGATGCAGTGTTGCCCATCAAGTGACTGACGTCTGGTGAAGAAGAGGTGGGTTTACTACTCAGCCACAATAACTGGGTTGGAGGGTGCATCCACAGGATGTATAGGTACTGCTTTGATTCTCACCAGAAGTAAAAAATTTCAGGTATATGACGTTACAAAGTGAGACCGCTTCTGACTGGGAGTGTAAATAAGAGCATGGTACCTTCTCCCTACGTGAAGGTCTTTCCACAATTTTTTTGTTCCCTGTTGCCTTTTAACCACTTGGCTGGTTGCTGTAATCTGAGTCCCATTTGTCCCCTTTTATGACAAGAACTGATCATGGCATAGCCATTACACAAGACATCCTTGAGGGGATTTTCTACTTAGAATTCTAAAATCCACTGCTGTGCTCAGTAAGTGATCAGTAGACATTAATGCAGTGAATGCCAATTGGGCATACCTCTCAACCTGTTAGAGCAAGAAATCTGGACAAAGCCATAAATAAAAATGGGACAAAGGCCCCAAAATAGGGACACATTTTCAATATTCCTCTTACAAGCTTAGAAAGTTAATAGAGTAACATGTTTCACATTAGCATGGCTTTTCTGAATGGCATAAAGTCTGAAACTCAAATGTCTGTTATTATTTTTTTAACTTTAATGATTTGCTGCTAATGTGCTGGAAAACCAAATTTTTTTTTAAAACAAACCAAAAATATGAGGCAAAAATCTGGACATTCTGTGAAAATGTGTACAGTTGAGATGTATGATCAGTGCCTCCTCACCAGTCTCCCTCTTTGGCTAGGCTCGTTCAGTGCTCAGGCCACTACATGAACCCTAGTCAGCTGGTCACAGTCCATGCTCTATCATCATCTGTCACAGAGCCAGCACTGTCCACTAATCAATGGCCACCACTTTGTACAAACATCTGGTTGAGGAATCCAACTTAGAGTTACCTGGCTGAATAATTTCTGAAGCTTCCACATTCAGATAAGAAATATAAAGCAGGAAGGCAGATAAGAACCTTTTGGCCAAGCTTCTCTGTCCACTTCTCTTGCTTCCCAGATAGACATCAGCTCTTGTTTAAACAACAGTTTTTATTATCCCTGCAATGATTACCTTATTTCTAGGTGACGCATTGTGGCTTACTTTACTGCTTTTGGACCTACTGCCTTAAGAAGGCTACTTCAGCGACCAAGAAGAAAACATTTACAGAATGGGTGGAGCAAGTAGACTTGAATTTGAGGACATACACTAAGCGTTAGGCTTGCAAGACACTGGGATAGTTAATTTTGCAGGCAATTTGGGCAGCTGATAGTTGAATAAATAATTTCATCTTCAAGATGCCTGATACAGTAAATGATGCAGAGTTACTTTGATATATGTCAGTGGCTCAGCAGGTAATGTGTCAATCTTTGATGTGTGACAGATCACTCTACACCAAGTGCTTGGATTATTTTCCTGCAATGACAATCAAATGCACCAGACAAGGTGCTGCACACTTCTAAGTTTCCATGTTTCAGATGAGCAGTGTACCAGGATGTCATATGTCTGAACTGTTAGAAGATGCAAATGATCTCTTGGAATGTGCCAGAAAAAGAGTAGCTAATTTTCTGACTGTTCTGGCCAAATTTCTTCTGATCAAATGAATAACTCCTCATGCCTAACCTGAAAACAGTCCACACATAATCTCATCAACCAAACTAAATAAATGTACTACAAACACACACACACACACACACACACACACACACACACACACACACACACACACACACACACACACACACACACACACACACATAATATGAATTTTATATATAATGAATATGTTAAAAATCTATAGTAATAATTAACAGTATAAACTAGATATATGAGTTTGATACTACTCTTATTTGCTCTTCTCCCACACCCCAAGAACTCCAAGATAAATTGCAAAAGTAGTTTCTAGATATTTAAAATTATCTAAATGAACTTCATCTCATCCTAAACCCAAACAAAACAAGATTAATGATCTTCTCTAACAGGAAATCCAAAGCAAAACCACCTCCTCTCTCCATCTTCTCCGCCAATGGCACTATAATAGAACCAGTTAACCAAACAAATCTACTTGGTGTCACGATAGACAACAACCTAACATTCAATAAACACATATCACTCACAATTAAGAAAGTTCACATCAAACTTGGTGCTCTGTATAGGGCCAAACCTTACCTTACTCAAAATGCCAGACTAGCCACAGCCAGATCCCACCTCCTATCTACTCTTCTCTGCTGTTCTCAACTTTTCACTAACCTGCACAAGTCTGATTTACATCTACTTGATTCCTGCTATAACAAAATAGCAAAATTTGCTGCTAATACACCCAACAGGACCCATCATTGCCTTGCTCTTCAAAAATTACACTGGCTTGAATTTCCCAATCTGTTATTGGTCAATCAGCTCACCACTGCCCACTGTATTATCCACAAACCTGAAAACTGCCCTGCACTCCCCAACCTATTGCAACTAAATACCAACCCCAAGACCCTTAGTTACTTTAAGTATAAGATTATCAGATGATCTAAGTCCCATAATTACTTTTGGTGACTCTCTCTTCTCCTTCAAAGTAGCCAAACAGTGGGACCTTATACCTCAGAATATCCTAAAAAACATAGATTGTCATAGCTTCAAACAACTCCTAAAGGAATACTTTACTCAACAATGGCTATGCTCCTGTAATACTCCTGGCTAGTTTTTCATGCCTTCGATCAAATGTTTTCTGCTCTGCTATCTACTTGTCTTACTTCTACCAAATGACAATACTACAATAGTTTTTAGTTATATATCTAATGAGTTTCATATTAGTGTCTGTAATAAGGCTTATGAAATGTAATGTTTTCTGTTTTACATTCACCTTTTTGTAAATTGTGTTTGTTGGCAACTGTCAAACTTTTTGTATATTCTTTGTAAGTCTATGTAAAATTTTTATAATATTTTTGTACTGTTGTTATGGAGCTTATCTCCTGGGTCTCAGATGAAAACGGGCTACTTGCCCAGCTGGACTCTACCCGGTTCATCTTCTTTCAGCTGTTCCCATTAGGGGTCGCCACAGCTGATCATCTGTTTCCATTTCTTCCTGTCCTCTGTATCATGCTCTTTCACACCAACTGCCTGCATGTCCTCCCTCACCACATCCATAAACCTTATCTTAGGCCTTCCTCTTTTCCTCTTATGTGGCAGCTCCATCCTTAACATTCTTTTCCCAATATATGCAGCATCCCTCCTCAGCACATGTCCAAACCAAAGCAATCTCGCCTCTCTGGTTTTGTCTTCAAACCATCCAACCTGAGCTGACCCTCTAATATATCGATTCCTAATCCTGTTCATCCTTGTCACACCCATCTTTAACATCTTTAACTCTGTGAACTCCAGCTCTGACTCCTACCTTTTTGTCAATGCCACAGTCTCCAACCCATATAACATAGCTGGTCTCACTACCCTCTTGTAGACCTTCCCTCTCACTCTTACTGGTACCCGTCTGTCACAAATCACTCCTGACACTCTTCTCCACCCATTCCACCCTGCTTGTACTCTCTTCTTCACCTCTCTTCCACACTCACCATTACTCTGAACTGTTGATCCCAAGTACTTAAACTCATCCACCTTTACAAACTATGCTCCCTGCATCCTCACCATTCCTCTACCCTCCCTCTCATTTACACACATATATTCTGTTTTAGCCCTGCTGACCTTCATTCCTGTCCTCTCTAAAGCATATATCCACCTCTCCAGGGTCTTCTCAACCTGGTCCCTACTCTCACTACATATCACAATGTCATCTGTAAACATCATAGTCCACGGGGCCTCCTGTCTGATCTCATTTGTCAACCTGTCCATCACCACTGCAAATAAGAAAGGGCTCAGAGCTGATCCTTGATGTAATCCCACCTCCGCCTTAAATGTATCTGTCACTCCCACCGCAGTCCTCACGAATATCACACTACCCTCGTACATATTCTGTACCACTCTTACATACTTCTCTGCCACTCCTGACTTCCTCATACAATACCACAACTTCTCGCTAGGCACCCTGTCATATGCTTTCTCTAAGTCCACAAAGACAAAATGCAACTCCTTCTGACCTTCTCTGCATTTCTCCAACAACACTCTCAGAGCAAACATTGCATCTGTAGTGCTCTTTCCTGGCATGAAACCATACTGCTGATCACTAATCATCACCTCCCTTCTTAACCTAGCTTCCACTACTCTTTCCCATAACTTCAAGCTGTGACTGATCAATTTTATCCTTCTGTAGTTACTGCAGCTCTGCACATCACCCTTATTCTTAAAGATGGGTACCAAAACACTTTTTCTCCACTCCTCAGGCATCCTCTGACTTTCCAAAATTTCATTAAACAATCTGGTTAAAAATTCCACTGCCATTTCTCCTAAGCACCTCCATGCTTCCACTGGTATGTCATCTGGGCCAACAGCTTTTCCATTCTTCATCCTCTTCATAGCTGTCCTTACTTCCTCCTTGCTAATCTGTTTCACTTCCTGATTCACTATCCCCACATCATCCAACCTTCTCTCTCATTCTCTTCATTCATCAGCCCTTCAAAGTACTCTTTCCATCTACTCAACACACCCTCCATGCTTGTGAGTACATTTCCCTCACTATCCTTTATCACCCTTACCTGCTGCACATCTTTCCCTGCTCTGTCCCTCTGTCTAGCCAATTAGTACAGGTCCTTTTCTCCCTCTTTAGTGTCCAGTCTCTCATACAACTCTCCATATGCCTTATCCTTAGCCTTCGCCACCTCTCTCTTTGCCATGCGTCTCATCTCCTTATACTCATGTCTACTTTCTTCATCTCTTCATCTCTTCTTCATCCCCAATGGCTACCCGGTTAACAAATGTAAAATAAAATAAATAAAATATTCAGACAGTTGGTAGAATGGATTTAGCTGAATTCCAGCAGTTTGTAGTAAAATGGTTAAAGGTCCAGTATAACATCCATTTGATCAAAATAGCATTTAGTTGAATATAGCTTAGTTACATAACTTCTGAAATGGAAAAGTAGTCATACACAGTAATATGTGAAGAAGTTTGCACATGGTGGTCACCATTATGTATAAAAAAATCAATAATGTTTCGGTTTGCACAAGTGCAGCAGGTCACTGATTGTGGTCTTTCCTATTTTCTCCATGGTTGGGAAACCATGGAAGTAATACATTCAAGTAATGGGGGTCTTGTGGGTGAAGCCACACACATGGGGATGCAATGGCTTGTCCCTTACAGAAAGCACCTTTTGGCTCATTTTGCCTTGGATGTATTTGATTGTAGGATTATTCAGCTAAGTGAAGGGCAACCAAATGGTGTGTCAGTCATGGGCTGTTTCTACCAAATGAATTGTATCTTCTAACAGTTCAGACATGTGACATCCTGGTACACTGCTCATCTGAAACATGGAAACATAGAAGTGTACAGCACCCCTTGTCTGCTGCATTTGATTGTCATTCTTGGAAAATAATCCAAGCAGTTGGTGTAGAGATAGATCTCAAGGCATTCAACCAAATGTGATCTCAACAATGTTTACAAACAGCGCATTTGCTGAGTATTTTTAATAATCATATTATAAGATAAAGCATTCACTAAAATCAAAAACTCTGCTTTGTCCTGAATCTGTCCAGCTTCTGCCTCTCTGCTGATTTCATGCTAGAAGAATGGAGAAAAGTTGTGGATGCTTCTCTCCATAAGGGTGGTCCTATCACTGATCCTAGCAACTACAGATTGAAAAGCCTTCTTAACCTAGTTGTTGAGGTAATGAAATTATGGAGCTGATACCTCAGTGTAACGAATCCCTCAACCTAAACCATCAGAGGTTTGTGAAGGGAGGATTCTGGCTGCTTGACTTAATAGACATTTTTGAGAATTTATTAAGAATTGGATGACAGCAAATCAGTTCATACAGCTTACCTTGACATAGTCAAGACATCTGATATCATTTCACCCTTGGGCGTTATAGACACATTAAGCAATCTAAATGTAAACCCTTATGAAACCTACAGGATAGCAAGCTGTTTCAGAAACAAAACCCAAAAAAATCAGCTTTGGAGCATGCTGCCCACTAAAAAGCTTGAGTACTAGGGTTCCCTAGGGCTTAGTATTGGGATTGCTCCTTTTTGGTATTTACTTCTCTTGTGTTAAAGCTGATGTCAAGGGTCTTTGTCTGACAACTTGGTGCCATCCTGAGTTCTCTAGATGACTGCCAGATATGTATATATGTGTATGTGTGTGTGTTTGTGTATAGATTCACACATATAGATATCTAATATTGTCTAATACATATTTTGTGATGTATATCTATGGTATTTCTATATATATAGTGATTTGACTTATTGTTGTTGATACAATATTTCTGTTATGTAGAGTTTTTATGATATATAATATATATTTCTGGGGATTTAAATCTTTATGATGTGTATATTTTAATGCATTGACTTACCATTGAAACAATAATTCTGTTATGTATAGTGGCTGAAACAATATCCCACTCACATTACCAAACAGGTAATAATAGCTTCCCACTGTTACAATTACAGATCTCATGGTATGTGGTAGTTAATGTGGCTGAAACAGGTGTGTATGTCTGTGTGTGTATCTGTGTATAAAATGCATATATGTAATAGTAACCAATTTATTGTACATTAAAGGGCTATCATTATGACATGATGAGCTGTCACTTGTTATGTGTATACTTGGGTATTCTGGTGGCAGTTCTTTGTCTAGGATGATGTGTGTCTGTGTATGGAAAGCACTTGCTGTTTAGGGACATGAAAGTCTATCTAGGAAGAACACTTGCAGTCTGGGGAGATGTGTGTCTGTCTGTCTGGGAAGATCACTTATTTTGAGAGAGTGGTGTGTCTGTCTAGAGCACTTGCCTCTAGGTAGATGTTTGTCTATCTAGTGATACCTGCATCTGTTTAGGTAGTGCACTTGCTGTCTATGGAGTGGTGCATATGTCCAGGGAGAGCACTTGCATCTAGGGAGTGGTGCATCTGTCTAGGGAGATGTACATCTGGCTGGGGGGAGCATTTGCATCTAGGGTGAGATGTGTCTGTCTAGGGAGAGCACTTGCTGTCTAGGAAGAGGTGCATGTTTGTGGCTTGATACTGCATGTGAATGACTGCATTGAGAAAGTGCTGGTCACACCATTAGGCTTACAATCAGTCATTGCTGTTGGACTTTATGGGTTCCTTCTCCATTTTGGCCAATGCAATAATTTTTCTGTTGCTTTGCTCAGATAAGTTGGGCATATGCCTTTTAGGTATGCTTGCAGCATACATTTAGTGTATGACACTTTGCATTGAGAATGTACTGGTCACTCCATTAGGCTTACAGTCAGTCACAATTACAGTGCACATCTCTGTTCACAGAACTTTGAGAAAAGTGCCTGTGTATGTCGAATCTTCCCTTCTGTATTTTTACTTACTAAATATATCCTGTCTGTCTTACTAGACTTTAATCATGCTGTCTATTGTGATATTGCAGTTAAAATCACAGCCTTTCAGATGGGGACACCATTTGATCCTATTCATTGTAAAATATTTTTCATTGCCCTTAATTCCAGTATTATTTAAATATCAAACTTTGATCTATTTTGAAATGTTTTTGTTGACGTTCATAGAGTTATAGATGTTTGCTAGGCTAATGACCACTAGGGCCCTTATAAGCCTAGCAGTGCAACCCAAATGTGACCCACAAATTTGATTTATATAGGCGAGGTGATTTACTGACTAACTTTCTTCATCAGAGACATAAGTGCCGGACCATGGGTGCAATAGGTCCAAGTTGCACTTAAATAGGAACAGGGAAAAACTCTGCTTTACATGGATGGGGAGCCTGTTCCAGAGTTTAAGTTTAAGGTTAAGTTTTTTTTTTTTTGTCACGGAACAGTGATTTTTTTTCCCTGGCAAAAAATCTCTGTTCTGTGCTTTTGGTTTTGTTGGGTTTCGGACATTAGGGTTCGATATTACAACAATCAAACATTTGTAAGTTCAATATTGTGATATAGACCCATCCTATTTCTGTTGTAAGCAAAGTCTGGGTCTTTTAATCTAGTAGTTCTGATGCTGTTTGTTTTGCAGATGTGTAAAAGGTTCATCAAAACAGGGTCCAGGGAGCCATGTATATCTGACAAAGATCATCTGTCAGAACACTGTATGATACCAAGTAAAGACACAGGACTTAGAGGCAATCAGCATAGGTCATTGTGTCTACTCTCTGTATTCATTTTGTAAGGAACATCTGTGGACATTCTCGTTGCTACGTGTCTGGTGAGGTATGTATGGAAGGTGGCATTATACTCTTATGATGGGTCTGATGACAGCCGAGAATGATGACCTCTGTGGACCTAGATGTCATGCCCTTGCCTATAAGTTAAACAATATAGAAGGATTTTCTTACAACCTTAGACACATATTGGGTTGAAGGTTAGGTTACTACATGAGTTCCCAGATTGTTGACTAGTGAATCAGTTTTTAGGGGAATTTTATTGCTGACTTAGTTACCTAGGGTGGCAACTTTCCAAAAAGTACTATAATGCATTTCTTGGTATTGAGTTAGAAGTCATGGCTTTGGCACCAGGTGTTTGTCTGTGTTAAAGCTTCTTGAAGGGTGTTCGCTTTTTGGGGGGATGCAATAACTGCTCACAGTTTGTACTCATCTGCAAACTTGGTTAGTCAGAGGCCTTTAACATTGGCTTTTGACATCCAAGGAGTAGAGACCAAAAAGGAGTGGCCACAAATTCAAAAGAATGAACAAGAGGTGTCTAAATGTTCCAAAACTCACAAAACACCTCTTGACAATCCCGTAGCAACTCAAAAATTATAAACCAATGATAAACAGAACATAAAATGTAATAATTCCATAAACATACACAGCAATTCATAAACTGCAGTTGAGTGCTTTTGTCCTTAGAATCGGACTTTATCAAAACTGCTTGTTAATTAACTGCATGTGTATATATATATATATATGCACACACACACACATATATATATATATACACATATATATATACACACACACACACACACACACACACACACACACACACACACACACACACACACACACACACACACACACACACACACACACACACACAAAACTCTGAGAATCTAAATCATCCAATAACAATTCAACTGCAATAACACATAATACATGTCAGCTCAGAATACAAACTAAAAAATAAAAGACCAAAAAGGAGTGGGCCTAGCACATAGCCCTGGGAGATTCTACTGGCAACTGGCCTCTTTGTGGAGGTGGCCTCACCTATTCTAACCTCCTGGGTCCTATCAGTGAGCTAACTAGTCATCTAGCATGTTATAAAGGGGTTTATACTTAGTTTCATAATTTGCTGACAATGCCCGAGTGGTGTATTGTATCAAATTCTTTAGCCAGATCAGGTAGGCAGTATGCACCATTTTCCATTCATCCATTGCCTTAGTGACCTTTTCAGCAAATTCCAGGAGATTTGGTAAGCAAGACCTTCCTTTGACAAAACCAAACTGGGAAGGATCCTCTGGAGGTCTCCCATGTCCTTGTTAATAACTTCCATGATAATTCTTTTTATGGCTTTGCAAGTAAGACTAGTCAAACTAATGGGTTTGTAGTTTAGAGGATCTGTTGAAGATCCTCCCTTATAAAGAGGTAGGACTGTTGCAGCACTCCATTCACATGGCACAAAGCCTGTTTTAAGACTATAGTTAAAAAATGATACCAGAGGTCCTGAAAGGTTTTATTTTTGACTGTTCAGGAGGCATCATGAGATGTTACAAGGATCCACTGAAGCTGTGTTCTTAGCTTAAGCAAGTGCAGCCAGTACAAGCTTCCTAGTTATAGTTGAGGGTAACATTTAAGGATATTTTGGGGGTGTAAAGTTGGAATTGAAATTGTCCACTAACAGGTTAGCTATATTACCAGGCTCCGTGAATGTGGCATCATTAACCAGCAGTTCAGCAAATAACTGAACAAAGCCTTATGGTTATCTTTCACCTGGAAGGCTATCTTAACCTCAAAGTTGGCTTGGCTTGACCTAATTAGCCTTAGTTGCTTGTTTTGTTTAATGAGAGAGTTTTTATCTTTATGGAAATTACTTCCTAATTTTTGCCATATTTTTTTAATTTTTGTTGTATATCCTATTTAATTTGGGATGTCACCAGGGTAGTTTGTTTCTGGGGCTTGCCCTTGGCTTACTTCTGGTAGGCACAGCAGCCACATTGACATAGATTTATAGAGTTTCTGAGAGCAATTCAGCATAAGCTGCTGTGTTCTTGGGTTTTGAGAAGGCACTGAAGTTTGATGAACCATCAGTTAATAAAAGGTAATTTGCCTTGGAATATTTTCTAACTTTTACTGGTTTTAATAGCATTACGGAGTTGATTTTGATTTATACGGAGACAGGTTTATGGTTGAACCTTACCAGGGAGAACAAGACATTGGGGGGGGGATGTAGTGTTCTCTCATATTTGTGAGCATAAGGTCCAGTATGTTGGAGCCTCTAATTGGCATATTCACTATTTGGTCAAGGTTATTTGTATTTACAAATTCAAGAAATCTCTGTACCTGCAGATTTGATCTGCATAGGATTTCCAGTCTACAGAGAGGCAATTAAAGTCTCCTATGAGTTGGGTGTTTGGTTGGATGGTAAGTGTCTCCAGAAGGTCTAGGTATGTGTTGTGAGCTACTTGGGACATGGAGAGTGACTTATAGCTGGCTAGGATATGGTATGGGATTTTGTTTACAGTGATCTGCATGTGGAGGAACTCCAGCACATCATCTTGTTTGACCACCCCAGAGGTGTGCGTGTTATTGAGAAACTTACACCTTTAGCCCTTATCTATGCAGCTGTTGGTCTAAAAGTGTAGAAGACACTGAAACCTTGAACTGCCGGGGTACTCTTTGTCACTTTAAGCCATGTCTTGGTAACTGCACAGATATCTGTATTCTCGAGTGTGAGGAGGGCATGGAGGGACTGTAGTGTTTTTATTCAGGCTCCTGGCATTGCTTATTAATACCTTGAGGTTCAGTTGAGTTGATTTTACTATGTCTGTAGGTTTGTCATTTTGGCATAAAAAAGGGACTATGGGGCTTGAGTGTTATAGTTTTGAAATAGTATAGCCTGTGTCCAGAGTTGCAGCTGTTTACATTTTAGAAACAAATATGTATTTATGATGGTGATTATTCTTTGCTGATTTACTTTTTTGTGTCATTATTTCTGTGATGCAGACAGCATTAACTTGTAACAGTAGTAAAATAGCTACACCTTTTCTGTTATTTTGAGTTTCAGCATAGACTGCATTTTTCAGGTGGAGTTCATTAAGGTGTGTACTGTCTGTACCTGCTTAGTGAGGATGGGGAGGGGTGATGTACTGGATAATGAACAATTCTGTGTCCAGTCTTGTTATATGAAATGTGATTAACTACAGGTTTTTTACAGAGTGAGAATGATCAGGAAGTGTATGGGCAACTGCTCATATACCTTTGTACAATCTCCATGATACCACAGTTCCACTCCCACTGGAATAACTGCTACAGGTCGGAAGCAGTTCTTATGACATGGCATATAATTATCATCATAATCAGCATGTGTGCGCTTTTTATACTTATTCAAAGCAAGGAGCATACTGATTAGAGTCTACAAGTTATATACCTTGTTTTTTAGTTTGCTTGGACAAAAGGCATGCAGTATTTTTCAGTAGTTCACCAGCTGTTTCCATCCCTCCAATTTTGTGCTAGCTAGTTATTACTATAATCTTCAATGTCAGACTGTCACTGCAGTTTTACTAATTGCTTTTTGCATAGGCTGTGCTTCTGGTGTGATGCCTAACGTTTGAGAGTTTTATGCATTTTTCCCAAGTATGTATGTGTTATTTTGCATTGTGTATGACAGGAAACAGATTGCAGGAAGGGGGACTTTTGTAGCACATGGAAAAGGAATTTCAGTAAACCAATATTGCTGTCATCTGTGTTGTGCAGTTGGGAAGATATACAGTGCTCTTTTGCACACTGCAATGCATATCTTTAGTTTGGCTCTTGTATTACTTTAATTTAATTTAATATATTTGGGTTATATCATTTTCCTTAATACTGTGTTGCACTTTTGCCATATTTCTAGCCACTCAGAGTAGCACACATTTTCCTGAACTAAGCTGGATAAATATTTTAATTACTTTGGAGATATTTTTCATAGATATATTGTAAAGTTACATTGTTGATATTTAATTCAAAAATATGTTGAGTACATTTGTGCTGATTTTGCCTATAGTGGCAATTTTTTCATGATTCCTCAGTGGCATGGTCACCTGGTCCAAAATGGTAATAACACTGTGTTGTTTGTAAAGAACTCTTATTCTGACCAATAAAAGAGGAGGGGGTCAAGAAAACAAAACTATCTAGATTCCTGGCATTTAGTATGTATCACAGCAAGTACAAAATGTAAAAAATGGAGTTAGCTTCAGATGTCACTCCCCCCAAAACAAAATCTGAAAATCCTATAAGCTTTTGAGTAAGGCAGCTATATAGATATGTTGCTTGTTGTTGTGGTCTGCCAATGAACAGACTCACGTATCCATGCCATTTCTAAGGGTTCATGCACACACACAGGACTCTGACACAAGAAATTAACACGATAGAATAATTGCCACTAAATGTCTTACAGTGGCTAGATTTATTGTGGTTTGAACATATTTGTGAACAACTATAGTACCAAAAAATACAAACTATTTCATATACAAAGTGGGTGATATAAACAGAAAGTGGGTAAGGACAATGTTTATGTCTATGATGGTAGGATGAAACCAATGGCTGTGGTATGGTCTTTCACATATTCTAGTAATTCAGCGGGTATAACACCATGGTCTGCAAGGTGGTGCCCCTAACAATGACTGGGTCTGCACCATTATTGCAAAGGTGTACTGCATTAAGGACATATGCTAGCATAACAGTACTATGAAAACAAAAAAACTGCTTTTGGTTTAGGCTATCATTTCCCTCAGATGGAATCTGATGTTATCCGCTAGCCAGATATATATTTTTGCTGTTCAGCTGAGGCTGGAAATGAGGCATTTATAGCAGGTGGTCTTTTTATATGTACTTCTGCTTACTGTTACATTTTATGGGACTGAATTCCATTTCCCAGGTTTCAAATCAGCTCTGCGGATAACTGAGTATTAGAAGCAATTAGTTTTATCTAAGTGATTCTGATGTTGAGGCATATAAGATGTAGAAGGAATGTATCTGTCTGCATAGCACCATTCAGCATATATTCATACGTGTTCAGTAATAAAATACGTGTATTGGCATAATTATTAAATGTCTGTAAATATCTATGGCATTGTGCACTTGGAGAGATTGTGATTCAATATTTCACATGTCCAGTCACTAGACAGACCGTGAATAGCTCCTAAGACAAATGGGATACATGGTAACACAAAATTTATGATTTTATTTTCTAGCTGGCAATATTATGGATGTTTGGCCTATGTCAATAATTATACTATTACCATGAACCATAAGGTGAATACAACCTATTTTTTGGTATTGAATGAAAGCTTACAAGGATTCCTTACCAAAAGAACAAATGTTTGGAAAACAGTCCTGTGTGATCCTCCTCAAAACCTTGTCCTTATATTTGGTTTCCTACACATACATAGGACATGACATAGGGACAGGAATTTGTCTTAGTGGAGCCCCCTTCTCTGGAACAGGCTTCCAAACCATGATAAGCATAGTTAATTCCTGCACTTATTTTAGCAGCTAGCAGCTATGTCTTTAGAATAGGAAGTTTGTAAATGCTTGGCCACCCATGCCCAAGTATACATATCCCCAAAAATCACTTGGGATCCAATACCTATCAAATTTTATTGGGAAACATGTCTCAGCTTTAAATGTCTCCTTGGGTCAATAGCCTAGCATTTTACTATAATACTATGCTGTTGCATCCACAGGTTGGAACAAGTTGACTAGCTATTAACCACTCTTCCTCTGTACCCTGATTACCAACACACTTTATTTGCAGCTTGTTCCTCCCCCCTTCTCTTCCAGGGAGAGTCTTCTTTTTTTCTCCTTCTCCCCTTCCATAACTTCAGACAATTTGTACTTCAACTCCTCTGTGATGTGTATCATCACCCTGCACTGCTATCCTACCTACTGGATCTTTCTTGAATATACAGTAGCCTGGAGTGGTGATTCCCCAACCATTTAAAGTGACTGACTTTGTTTCAGTTATTCTTATTATGTATGTTCATTCTGATTCAATCATTGCATCCAGTTCCATTTGATGACAACATCTTCTAATATTACTTACCATAACTTTCAATCCCTGCCACTGTCTGATTGGATTTTATCCATCATTTACTTATCGAGTACTGTCTGTTGAAGAACCTAAGAAATTTTGACTTTCATAACATTGACACATTGACAAATATTGACACACTACATACTCATACTCCAAGACTTCTCAGAGCAAGCAAAAGAAAAACAGTGTTTTTTGCAGAGGTAATCCACCTTGCACCCACCCATGTAGGGGTCTGCAACCCTCACACCCCCTGATAATTATATACTAACCCTGACATCGCACAATCCCAGGGGAGATGGCATATACCCCTAACAAGGGGACTGGTGAGCGTACACATCTGTTGATCATCTCTGTTGTCAACCAATGTGTATAAACAATACAAACGTTAATTTAACTTCAAATTGACCAATGCTGGGGGACCTAAAAACATAAAACCAAGAACCAAACACCACAATGAACCAAAAATGAATATTAGGAAAACGAGCCCAGGCCAACACAGGTTTATTAGCAACAGACAAATATTTACCTAGGTTTCGTCCACAAAGGGACTTCTTCAGAATGCTGAAGTCACAAATAAAAGCCATATATATATATATATATATATATATATATATATATATATATATATATATATATATATATATATATATATACAACCACAATCAATCCAATTAACAATTTATCAAACAGTTGATCATCCTTAAAAGTATACAACCTATAGCTGAAAACACATGCTGTTAAAATGCCTACAATAAATACACTAAATGCATAAAGCTCATGTAAAATCTATTGAGTACTGTGCCACTATACTAACAATAAAAAATATATATATTACAATAAATATATATCACTAAAAATATATACAACAACAATGAACATAATATGTGTACAAGCAAAATGATACTAAAGAAGCCAATATAATATTACTTGAGCCCTA
>NC_056733.1:515894552-515904552 GCF_019279795.1 Protopterus annectens
ATAGCTGTTCTGCAAGAGTAGTTGCCAAAGTGGAAAAATATGTATTTCTTTCAGAAATAAAGCACAATAATCTGGTACATGAACTATAGAACAATACTTAGAATTTATAATGGGGTTATAAATATATGAAAAGAAACGTTTTTCTTGGAGTATTTCATCCAATAATAGATACGTTCAAATGTGTCTTTATTCTATTTGAGAAGTAGGCTTAAATTTAATGTGGCAATCCTGAATAAATTCATTAGGGGGTAAGTGAAATTGTAGGTTTCACTTTGAAAGCTTAACACTGTTAGAAATTAATAAACTTCTTATTGAATGGGAAAGTTATACATTAACCAAAAAAGGAGGTTGTTCAACATAAAGTGACACACTATTTATTCTAATTTTTAGGTTGTTTAAAAGAGATTTCCAAGGAAAAAACTTGTTAAATACATGTTTTATTTAATAAGGAATGAACGTCTAGAATAAGTAATTTTAAATAAAAAACAGCATGGGGAAACACTTTGAATTTTGTTGAGGAAGGGAATAGATTTCAGTTGAGCAACCACAATTTTCAGTTTGAGACCTTACTGCATAAATATTTGGCAGGCTATTAGATGGATTAGGTTCATGGTGACCTGAAATAGATAAAGGTTTAATAATACTACGTGAAAAGGAAGATAACTTTAGGATTGATAACTTTATACTACCTTTATTTTAAGGTCTAATCAAATCAAGCTGGCTCTTGGGGATTTGCTATTCCAAATATAATTGATTAGAAGTTTGTTGGTCATCTTAAAATATTCTGATGAAATACTTGAAACTATATTCTTGCAAATATAAAAGAGATTAGGATTGCTTTAACTGAAATTGTGAAGGATTGTAATAAGTTAAACTTGAATTTAAATCATAACATGACATCAGCTTTTATTTTCTTAATTGCCTAACAAACTCAGACAAGGCAGTGATACAGAGTCTTTTTTATATTTGATCTCATATTCAAGTTCATCAAGCAACCTGTTTATTATTAGGAACTAAGTCATTGTAATCTGGAATATCTGTTGATGTGAATGGACACAGTGTTTATTTATTAATATACTATTTATGGTTAGAAGATTTACTGTATTCCTCAGTGATATTCAAGATCACAACTTGCTTAGGGTTATTTAAATATAACAAAATATTATCTGTAAAGGATGGCATGTTTTTGTAATAACAAAGCTTATACCCGTATGTTAAAAATCTTGAAAAATAACATAAAGGAGATGTTTAAAAGATAATATAAAGAACTAGAGCAAAAAGGAGGTCACTGTCTATCACTGTTATATTAGTTAGGGGGAAAATATTCTCACTGATTGTTAAGCAAGTAAAGATGGATTCATGGAGGGTTCCAGTGGTATTGATATATTTATCAGGAAAGCTGAATTTTTGAGCTATTTTTCAATGTGAAAGGGAGCATGGACCAAGTCAAACACTTTACTGACAACTAGTAAAACTGCACCTATCAGTATATTATATTAGATATTTTCATTCTGTATAGAATTATTTCTAAAATAATATTATTGCCTTGAGTTTGCTTCCCTTCCTTGTATCCTGACTGAAATATTGAATAATAAAACATTAAGATGAGACTGTAGCACAAAGTCTAACATCTAAGTTCATTAAGGAGATCGGGTAATTTTTGATTGATGCAAGGTCTGTGTTGTTCATGTGGATAATGAATGCCTTTGATGGATACATATATCTGAAAAAAATATTAATTTTAATAAAACTGCATGTAATAACTTCTTGAGAACAGGGACCATCTCTGATTTATATTTTCTAAAAAAAAAAAAAAAAAGCAGCATCAAATCATTCTGGGCCAGGGGACTTACCTGTTTTTAAAACGCTAATCGTTTCACTAAGTGTATGGAGAGATAGAGAGAGATCTCGCGCGCGTGCGAGAGAGAGAGATCAACTTGCAGTGCTTTCAGCATACAATTTAAAAATGTATTAGGATTAAAGTTAGTCAAGAAGTTGTTTATATTAGATGATGTAACATGGCAGATGTCAATTTTCATATGGTATTATATGCATTTTAAAAATATGTTTATTGTGATTAACTATATAGTGAACCATGTGATATATATATATATATATATATATATATATATATATATATATATATATATATATATGGGTCTACTTCTGTTTGTCGAAAACACACTTTTTCGACAAACAGAAGATCGAACCCACTTAAGCAAAAGTGTACAACATCGACAGTGCACTTTCGCAAAAGCCAATTCATGGAAGCACATTACAGTGGGGATAAGGAACTATATCCTTTTCCCACTGTAGTGCAATCTCGGAGTTAGTATATTTAAGTAGGGGGGTGTGGGGGATAACCCCCCACATGGGGGGTGCAGGGGGGCTTGCCCCCCTGCAAAATAGTGTTTAAAGTAGTTTGTTTTGAATCGGCTTTTGCGAAAGTGCACTTTCAATGTAGTGCACTTTCGCTTAAGTGAGTTTCTATATTTCTTGTTCGAGATTGTGAAATTTCGATCAAGTAACGTAGACCCATATATAAATATATATGTGTATGTGTGTGTGTGTGTGTGTGTGTGTGTGTGTGTGTATATATATATATATATATATATATATATATATATATATTATATAGAATTATAATTATATATAATTATAATTGCAAGAAGCTTGTAGAAAATCTGGCCCATTCAGCATATGTGAGAAAAGTTGTCACAAAAATTCATTGGTTTGGGTTTTAATCATCTTTGAGTTGAAGCTAGAGCTGAATATTTTGAATATAGTTTTGGGTAGGTCTTAATCCAGTTTAGTAATCACTAGGTCCAATTCAGTCATTTTCTTAATTTTACTTTTCTTTAGATAAGATTATTTACTAATTAGGATCTGTCCTAATGTATCTTTATGCCACCTATCTGATATCAAATGGTATGTTATTGTGTATGGTATTCTGAAAGTAGACAGTCAATAACTTTAGAATCATATTGTGAATTTTTTTTCGAGTAAAAACCCCACAAAAATGGTCAAGACTCAAGTCAGCTAGAAAAATATTTATTACCAACCAAGATTAATAAATTCAAAGCAGACTGGTTTTGGTGACAGCCTTCATTAGTGCTTATACAATTTCTTGAAATTTCTTCTAGTAACCATTAGTTAATTCTTCAGTTAGATTTGGGATTTATGTAGATATATAGTTTAACAGAGAGATGTATTGGAGGATGATGATAAGACAATTCTTCAGTTTTGTCTTCCAAGTTATAGTTACTCGTGGACTTTTAGAGCAAACAGAAGTTGATACTTTATCGCATTGTAGGTGGGGAACAGAAGAAAGTGAAATCTATGCTATTCAGATTGAGTAATCTATGAGGACCAAACAGATTATTATATTTATTAAATTGCTTATGAAAATTGCATCTATTTTGCAAAATGAGGTTCAGATCTTAGTCTATCATATCTAGAGCCCACGGTTAAATTCTAGTCCTTGACTGATATGCAGTCATGGTTGTGAAAAGACAGCATTGTTACCAAAAGAAATGTTTAGAAAGGATTAACCATCACCACATGGTACATATACCAACATTGTTACTGATGGTCTTGTACTCAGTCATGAAAACTTCTCTCTTAGATTTCATTAGCATTGATAATTTCAAAAGGGAAAATTCTCTTGAATATTATTGCTGTACCATTTTTATTAGTAGACCTGAATGGTGCAAAAATATGTAGAAACCATTTACGTTTATATTCATGAAGTTGTATAACAGACATAAGTATCCATTTGATGAAATACATGCCAAAATGTTTCTCTTTTTGAGAAATCTGTATGTCACAGAGATTCCATAATGACATACTTGTGCCATTTTTTTTATTTTGTTTGAGAAACCCAGTAGGGTGTTATTAGCTTTTGTAACATAAACCACTTAAGGGATTGATCAAGACACTAGGCAAGAAAATATAAAGATTATGACTGAATACAGTCTGAATAAGCTTACAGCATAAAAAGCTGCCAGTAAGTGTTGGATAATGGCAATGTAAAAAAAAAAAAATACATGATGAATTAAGGCTCTAACAGAGATCCTGTACAACAAGTCCTACCACCCTTGTACCTAACCCAAAATTATCTCCTAATATGAGTGATCTAATGACTGAAACAACATCAAGATTAATGCTCCCATAATATGTATGAACTGTCAGAACATAACCTGAACTAAACTGTTTACAGCTAGGATCTTATGGCTCACAAGAATTATTAGTGATGGGCTGTATTCACATACTCAAACATCCTGCATATTACACAAATGTAATTTAATGTACTAATGGAATATAACTCAATAATATGCTAAAAACAGAGCATAGCTACTGTAGCTACTGTAACTGATGTAAAACTCTATTTATTTCATTAACTGAGTGCATTTTCGCTACACTTAAAGGTAATTCAGTGTCTAATCCAATGCAATGAGTTGGAAAACAGGACAATAGCCAATGGTTAAAGTTTGGCTGAAAGATCATCCATCTAGCGTTTAGAATCATAAAACTTTGTTTACATAAACATTTGATATTAGTATCTCACAGAAAAAAGCATCAGTATATAATCCATACACATATTTCTAGGAAGAAAAGAGGATGGCCTCAATTACAAGATAAACTAACCATACCATATTATTTATAGAGTTTGTGCTTCAACCTCAGAAACTGAAGTTCTGAGATATGGGATACAACAGTGTAGGAACTTTGAGTATTCTGTGGCCCACACTTAACTTATGAACAATTCTTTTAATATTTATTTATTTATCCATCCTTTATAGGGTTTGTCCCACTAGGTTAGTGACATCTTTTCAGGAAAACCTAAGGTGGTATTTCTACTTCTAGAGCAAATGTGGCCAGGGCAACAGGGAACTACCCCCTACTCTTTGGAAGTGCTAGATGATGCCAGAAGGCTCTTACAGCTGCAAGGAAGGTAAGCAGCAGCATGGAGGAGGAAAGAAAAACTATGGAGAGTTTGGAAGTGGAAAGTGAGAATCTGGAGAAAAATCTGTTCATTATGAAGCTTCAGAATGTAAATAAAGATTTCTGTGTAGTGGATGATACAAATGAGCAGTGTTTAGCTGTCTCAAAGGAAAAGTAGGAGAGTCTGTTGTAGCAGTGCAGATAGCAGAACTGGCATCAGGAGGGCTTGCAGATGATGTTCTGTTAAAAATAATCTAGCAGGATGACCCAGGTGACAGTTTTGCTGTTTCATGGGGTGAGATAGCAGATAACCTTTTTGGAAAAGCTGAGGGTGGTAATGTGGAAAAGGAACCAGGTGATGTGTCAGCAGAAAATGCAACAATTAAAACTCATGCAGCAGTAACAGAAAGTAAAAGAAAAGCAGCAACAAACTGAGAAGGTGTTTGTTTTGGCAGCAGCAGATAATGCAGTAACTAAAACATATGCTGTAGTGACAGCAGGCACAAAAGGAGAGCAACAACAAACTATAAGTAAAACAGTTTTTAAAAAGAAGAGAAGACCAACTGTAAGAGTAAGAACAAAAAAAACACATTGAAATAGATATAATGTATGGGAAAATCTGGTAACTATTCTGGGTTTTAAAGCTCAAGAAATTTGGTCTTTTATATATATTGCGACAGAGACTTTTTGTGACTTACATTTGAAACTGATGGACTGATAATGACATTTCTGGAACTGTGTAACAAAAAGAAGGACATTTATTTGTGGAGCAGTTATTTGTTTCTGCTAATAATGTAAATGTTAAAAAATGTTACTTTGCAGATTAAAACTGCTGAACTAGAAGAAGATGATGTTAAAAATGGATACAGTATCTGTGCAAAACTGTTAATATTGCGAATGACAGGCATGAGAGAAATGTATAGAATAGATGGTGACAGTTGGAAAGTGTCTTGAAATGTAAAAAAAAAACATGGTGAAACACTTGCCAAGTGTTATTTTTGTGTCTGGTCATAGAAGGGCAGTAAGATAAGTTAGCCAGCCTAAATCATATTTTTTTTGTGGGAACATTTCTCATTTAATGAATAATTGTGACAGGGTACAATGTAACTGGTGGTGAGAAAGGAGGTGTGTGTCTGAATGCAGGTTGTGTAAAGAAAAGGTAATTTTTGAAAGGACTGGCATGAACAAACAGAAGGGGAAAGGTGAAAAGCATACATGAGGAAGGACAAGTGGTTGGGGGACAGGGTGAAAAAGAAACTGTAGAAGATGAAAAAAAAATATGGAGGGGGGATGCATGCAGGAAGACAGGCAAGGAGAAGGGACTGATACTAATTATTTATTGAAGTTCAAACCAGTGAAAAATCTGATTCTGAGGATCAAGGATTATTTGTACTTAAACCTAGGAAAAATATTCATTTGTGGAAAGAGCAAAAATAAGAAAATGAAAATTGAAAAATATTTCCTTAAACTTTAAAAGAAGGAAAAGTAATAATTCTGGAGTGCTTTCAGTAAACGTGAACAGTACTAATACTGCAAGAAGGCTAGGGATACTGGAATGGTGTGCTAAATGTGATGTGGATGTGATTCTGTCAGGGGATGTAAAATTCCTGACAAGTGAAGAAAGACTTCAAACAGAAACAAATGAGGGGAGGCAATATAGTATAGAACTTAAGAAGTGAATGCTGTTCTGGAATGGTTGTGTTGTCTAAAAACAGTGAAAATACTAGATGTAATGTTGGTAAAGATAGGAAAGTTAACTCTTGTGGATGTGAAGTGGAGAGAACATGTTCATAGAATTATAACACTATATTCATATATAACTAAAAACAAAAGAGAGAATCTGTTTAATCAAATATTAGACAAGGTGATGGTTAATGTGAACATTATAATCACAGGGGACTAATTGTGATTTATGGGGAAAACATGAAAAGAAAGGCAAGGATGTAAAAACTACACAAAATGGTAAAATATGGTCAATTAACTGTGTGGAACAAAAGTCAATGGACTTATAGAAGGAAGTCACTTGGATTTGAAATTATTATCAGAAGACTTGGGGGTAGCAGACAGTGATACAATTGCGAAGGAGGTTTCAGACCATGTAGCAATACTGATGGAGGTGATGGAAGAAAGAAAGTATATACGGATAGGAAAGGGAATGAAATGAATAAATTAAAAATTATGGGATGAAATTGGAGAGGGAAGTACTGCAATTATGGAAAGATCATTTAACCATGAAGGACTTCTATAAAATTAGTCTGAATTTAAAAGTGTTTTTTTTTTAATGTCAGGATGCCGTAAGAAAGGAAGAGGAAGTAAAGTATAGGAAATGTATAAAATATTGTAGAGAATCTAAAGAATAGTGCAAGGGAGTATTATGACATGGAAATGCACACACACACACACACACACACACACACACACACACACACACACACACACACACACATATATATATATATATATATAAAATAAACAAGGAAACATAAGGCATTACTGTTTATGAAGAGATATTATTTACAAAGGAGCAGGGATAGCTGTGATAGCAGTGATCTGGGATAGCAGTGTATCTGCATAACTGGTTAAGATAGTTAAGGAGGATATTTGTATAATGAGGGAAATTAAAACTATAAAAGGAGAGATAGAATACGAGCAAATTATGGGTATTGTAGTACAGCATGTAGAAATATGAATAAGAGTAAAAAGAAGGAAAATAAGAGAGAATGGGAAATAAAAACTTTTCCAGAATGAGTTAAGAAAAAATTTGAAAAAGAAATTATTAATTGTGAATTGGATGAAGTACTTAGGAAAGTGAATGTTGATTCAGTAGCAGGCCTGGATGGTATGGGGTATGGAAGGTACAAGAGATTAATGGTTTGGTAAAGGGAGTATTTTGTAAATGTTCTGAATGAATGGTTGAAGGAAGGGTTCATTTATGAAGAGTTATGTAGTGGGATATTAAAGATTATATGGAAGAAAGACGAGAAGAATGAAATAAAAAAAAAACTGGACCTCCATCACACTAAATAACACAGATTCTAAAATTTTATGAGAATAATACCGAGGTGAATTGAAATAAGGATATGGGATATTAAAGAAGACAGTATACATGGTATAAAAGGGAGGGATGTCCATAATTGTTATTAATTGTGAGAGAAATTGTAGATAATGAGGGTGTGAAACTTATGGGAGGTGATATTAACAAGGCATTTGATACAGCAGGGCTTGATACTTTGTGGGATGTTATGGAGAAGTATGGAATAGGGAAAAGAGTTAGATGAGTGTGTATGTCAGCAACACTAGAGTGAGAGTGTTAGTGAATAGGTGGATGACTAAGAAATATGCATGACGTGTGGTATATAAGACAAGGAAGTCTCATGAGTGGAATATTGTTTGCACTGGTAGTGAATGTGATAGAGAGTGAAGTAGCTTATAAAATGAACGATTCTAGATATGTGATGCAAAAGGAGGTGGTGATTCCTGTAGTTTTGACATATGCAGATAATACAGTTGTAGTTACTAAGAACACAATATAGATGACGGAAGTATTGGTCTGTCTGAATGGATTTTTAAAGAAAATGGGAATAGCCTTGAATAAAGATAAAATTAAGGGTTTGGATGATGAGGTTAAAACTGAGGGTGTGTACTTTTCAATGAATGAAGTGTCTTTGCTAGGTTAAAAATTGGGGAAAATGATGTAGTTATGATGCAATGGGAGGGACTGATAAAATAAATGAAAGAAATATGTCAGCTGTGGAGGACATATATATTAACATTCAAGAAAAAAGTTTATCTGATGAATTCTGTCAAATGTGTATATGATCCCAGAAAATATGAAAAAGAAATTGGGAAATTGCTGTTTTCTTTCATATGGGGTTCAAAATTAAACTCGGTGAAAAAATGCATATTGTATATAAGTGAAGATGAAGCAGGATTGGGGTTAATACATTTACTTGTTTGTTCTGTTTCTTTAAATTTGTATTGGATATTAAAGTGGGCAAAGGAAAAGAATGAGGAATTTATAATGAGAATGTTTAAATATAAGTACAAAAAGTTCTGGGGGATATAAGAAAAAGAGAAAAAGAATATGTAAATGAAGAAATTAAAAATTATCAAGAAAAATAGTAACAAGGAAAATAACAACTGATGATATAGAGAAAGACTGAAGAATGTGAGATAATATTGTGATAAAACAATATTATTATGTAAATGCATGGGAAAACTTACCAGAAGAAGTGATTAAAACCGTGAAAGTAAGGAAATGTGGTGTACGAAGATAGTATATATAGTGACAGGTAATAAATAAGTTACTAGTAAAGGGGAATATGCCATATAAAAAAATTGAAAGAGTGTGCTTATTTTGTATGGAGGAAGAAAGATCAGAACATGTTTTTCTTTGAAATGTAATAAAAGAGGAGTAAAACTGGAAAAAGTGTGAAAAACTATTTTTGAGAATATTACTGGCAAACAATATAGATGTGAATATGATTATGTATGTATATTATAAAAATATGAAAAAAGAATATGTCAGAAAGGTAGGTAAGATTTTATTTTATGAAATATGGATTATTTAGAATGAAAGACTTAATTAAATTTTGTTTAATGGGAATGGATTTTGGCAGCTATATTGTGAACAATGAGATTATGGTTGTGGAAGAAAGAGTGGAGGTCAATTATGATAGAATAGCAATAAGGATGTTATAGGAAAAATGATAAATAGTGAAAAAATAGAAATGTGTATATATGCGTCATAAATATGTTAATATTTTTTTATTGTGCTAAATAAATTACCCCTATTTTTTCACTAGCTGCTGTCCCATCTTTTATATCCATCTGATCTACCACCAAATCAAGCAGAGGGGACCTTTGTTTAATATATTATCTGAAGGATGTCACACTTAGGAGTATAATTGCCCCCAATGCTACACTGCAGTGTCAGCAAACCAAGCACCTGGGGTGGGAATAGAACCAACAACCTTCTGGTTGGTGCACCACTGACACTGCTTTATTCTTCAGTCTGCCCAAAATTAATATCAGTCTTATCCTATGTTGTAAGGTA